>NC_083435.1:3415429-3622929 GCF_020745735.1 Hemiscyllium ocellatum
CCCTTAGGTCTCTTTTGTATCTTTCCCATCTCATTCTAATCCTATGCCCTCTAGTTCTGGACTCCCCCACCCCAGGGCAAAGACTTTGTCTATTTACCCTATCCATGCCCCTCATGATTTTGTAAACCTCTACAAGGTCACCCCTCAGCCTCCGACGCTCCAGGGAAAACAGCCCCAGCCTGTTCAGCCTCCCCTGTAGCTCAGATCCTTGTAAATCTTTTCTGAACTCTTTCAGGTTTCACAACATCTTTCTGATAGGAAGGAGACCAGAATTGCACGCAATATTCCAGCAGCCTGGTCCTGAGCTGGGATTTGAGAAGTGGTTGGAATGGAGTGGGTGGGTGGGGGGAGAGATGTTGCCATTGTTTGAAAACTAACCCAGCAACAGCCAAAGCTGGGAGGGGATGGGAGATCCATGGGTTAGTGGGCCAGGGTGGGGGAGGGGAAGAAACAGAGATTAAGTGTTTACCTCAAGTGTGCTGTATATCTTTAAGATTTTTTTAAATTCCAAAGTTAATTTTCTATTGCCGTCTTATGAACAGTTCAATTGTTGGTTTAGTGTCTCATTAAAAGGTACTTTTTTTTTGAACAGCAAGTGTCTTGATTTTTCGGAACCCATGCTGACAGTATTCCGGGAGAGTTGGTAGTGGCATTCCTATTTGCAGAGATCCCTGCTGTTTTGCTGCCTGATCAATGCATCAGGATTGAGGACTGCAGCTTGCTACTTCATTTTGCAGACATTGCTGACGGATACGCCACCATTGTCTCTCTATTTCAGCTTGCTAGAAATTACAACACAAACTATTAAAGGTGAAAATCCCAGGACGTCGTCAATATTGTTGATAATGCCAACATGTGCTGGTGGTGGTGGTGGTGGAGGGGATGCAAGGGCAGCATCAATTGTCCTTGTGGAAATTTACCAAAATTCATTGGACTCTGGGGCAGTTCCTATAAATTGCAAAACTGCAAACATGACGCCACAGTTTCAAAAGGAATTAGATGGAAGGCTGGTTACTACAGACCTGTGAGCTTAGCTTCATTCGTGGGGAACATGCTTGAATCTATCATCAAGGGAGGAAATGGTGAGACAGACACAGCTGGGGTTTATGAAAGACAGGTCATGTTGCACTAGTTTACGGAATTCTTTGAGCACAGTGTGTAGTAGACAACAGGGAACTGCTGGATGTGGGATATCTGCATTTCCAGAAGGCATTCGGCAAGGTCTTACTCAAAAGGCTGCTGAATATAGACAAAGGTGCACAGCGTTACAACGAATGTAATAGGTGTGCCTTGGAAATCATTGAGAAATATTTGCAGATGATGGGATAACTGCACCACATTGTTAATTTGTTCTATGAAATGCACTCAGTGACGGCCAAATAGAGTAATGCTCTGTCTAAAGGGTCCCTGGGCTGTTAGGCAGATGAACCTTGTGTGACTCCAGTTAATCTCTGTTACTGAGACACTCCTGCCTTAATACCATCAGATGCTGTACTCTGGTGTAGCACATCGTGCATCTGGCTGCATCAACTGCAGGTTAGGGATCAGGAGTCTTATCACAGAACCACAACAGCCCTGAGAGAATCCAACAGGCAAACTTGTGTTGATTTGGTATGTTAATCTAGTGAATCCCCAGCACTGAGCTTATTACTTTGCTCTATCCTACCTGAACATCTTCAAGTTTTGTAACTTAAGCCTGGTAGTGACCTGCAAAATGATGGACAGCTCTGGGATTTTTCATCTGTATCCATCACCATTCTTCAACGCGGAGGTCCAGTCTATTATTGTTCGCTGTTCTCGGTCTTTCCCCCCCCCCCCCCCCCCCCCCACTTCTCTCCAATATCAGTGCATCTCATGACTAAAGCATTAAATTGAATGTTTAGAATGGAAAAGGGAGAAATCTCCACTCTACCTTTTTTAACAGCATTAAGTACCAATGGGCCACTTCTGACAATGGACAGATCGGGTGATGGGACATTCCTGAGATGGACATCCGATGCTGCCTGACCTGCTGTGCTTTTCCAGCATCACACTCTCGACTCTAATCTTCAGCATCTGCAGTCCTCACTTTCTCCGAATTTTGTAGATTGGACAGTTCGAGAGGTGGATCAGTTTTGAAGATGGGGCGATCTGAGCTTCACACACTGAAGATTAGAAGAGTGCGGGTGGGTCTCATGGCCACCTATAATGCTCTAACAGGTTTTGACAGCATAAACACAGGTTAATCCCGATGATCAGGGAATCCAGAACCAGTAATCACAGTTTACATATATTCAGGGAACCCAGAATCAGTGATCACAGTTTAAATTATGCCCCAAGATACCAAACTCTATCCGTTTGAATTTAGTATTTTGATAATATTAAAACCAATGAAACGATCCACGGTTTTGAGGGTATAAAATCAGGGAAAAATTGAACAGTTGGAGAATTACCAAGCCACCAACAAGTACAGACTACCAGCAGAACAGCTGTCAAAGAGGTGCCTGTTGATAAGTTTGTGCAGCAGAACATTGAGGGTGACCTGAATAAAGAATCTACAGAGGAAACTCTGTGAAGCTGCTAGGTTTTCAAATGTGATTTTTTTTTTGTAAACTGTAATTGGGATTTTTACTGGACCAGTATTATAGAAAGGAAAGTAAAAGATAGGTTAGAGGAAGGAGTTGTAAATAGTTGTTGGTTAATTATTCTCTGTTATACTTTCAGAAATAAAGTTAATTCTAACTTTAAATAGTTCTTGGAGTATGGAATGGAGAATAGGTCGTACGAGGATAGGTTGAGAGTTCTCATTGGAACGGCGAAGGATGAGGGATGACTTGATAGAGGTTTATAAGATGATCAGGGGAATAGATAGACTAACAGTCAGAGACTTTTTCCCTGAGTACAACAGTTGTTACAAGGGGACATAAATTTAAGGTGAAGATTGGAAGGTATGGGGGGGAATGTCAGGAGTAGGTTCTTTATCCACAGAGTGGTGGGGGCATGGAATGTGCTGCCTGTGGGAGTGGCAGAGTCAGAATCATTGGTGACCTTTAAGCGGCAATTGGATAGGTACATGGATAGGTGCTTAAGTTAGGAGAAATGTTCGGCACAACATCGTGGGCCTGTTCTGTGCTGTATTGTTCTATGTTCTGTGTTAAATTTAACACCAAATATCTTTGGATCGTCAGTTCCCAATCTTGATCGCCTTGTGTCCATTTTTCTGTGATAGAAATTAAACTATATTCATGTCCCTTGATTTCAGCCTGTGACTTATTGTGCTGACCTCCTGTCTGATGAACTTCAGTGATGACCGCACTCCTCAGACTGTGAAAGTTAGCTATATGCTTGCTGTCCACAAACACTTTGGGTATGAGGTTGGTTGTTCATACTGCCAGCCCGGACTGCTGACTAGCAAGGCTAGGCACCTAATAGAGTCATACAAAACAGAAACAGACCGTTCAGTCCCAACTTGTCCATGCCAATCACATATTCTAACCTAGTCTCATTTGCCAGCACCCGGCCCATATCTCTCTCACCTTTCCAATTCAAAGACCGATCCAGATGCCTTTTAAATGTTGTAATTGTACCAGCCTCCACCACTTCCTCTGGCAGCTCATTCCATACACGTACCACCCTCTGTGTGAAAAAGTTGCCCCATACGGTCTCTTTTACATCTTTCCCCTCTCACCCTAAACCTATGCTCTCTAGTTCTGGACTCCCCCACCCCAGGGAAAAGACCTTGTCTATTTACCCTATCCATGCCCCTCATGATTTTATAAACAAGGTCACCCCTCTGTCTCCGACTCTCCAGGGAAAGCAGCCCCAGCCTATTCAGCATCTACCTTTCGCTCAAATCCTTCAACCCTGGCATCATACTTGTAAATTTTATTTGAATCCTTTCAAGATTCAGAACACCTTTCCTATAGGAGGGAGACCAGAATTGCACACAATATTCCAAAAGTGGTCATCCAATGTCCTCTTTCCCAACTCCTGTACTCTGCTCTGTCCAATAAAGGAAAGCATACCAAACACCTTCACTATCCTATCTACCTGCGACTCCACTTTCAAGGAGCTATGAACCTGCACTCTAAGGTCTCCCCAGGACCTTACCATTAAGTGTGTAAGTCCTGGTCTGGTTTGATAGTTGGTATTGATAAGACAAGGCAAGGCAGGGATGCAGATTGGTTGCTAAGAGAGCACGTGAGCATCACCTGTCCAGTCTGTGAGCTGTTGTTTGTCCCTCTCTGTGCACACCCCTTCAACCCCCCCTCCCCACTGCAGCCTTGCAATGCTAGTTGCCAGTGTTGTACAGAGATGGTCATGGGAGGTTGGCAGACACCGTTGTGTGTGTTTGAGGGCCTGCCTGCAGCTGGTCTCTGTGGAGGAAAGGGGATGGTAAACCAGGTGCCCGCTCCAGCTTTCAGGTTGAGTCTCTCAGATGCTGAGTCTGTTTGGGGGAAGACAGCTGAATACTAATGAGTGGTCCTTAATAAGGGTGAGCAGGACGAGCAAGAATCTTCCTTGATTGGTCACTTGCTGCAGCCTGGCCAGTGAGGATCTCACCATGCACCTTGTGAAAAGCAGAAAAGATGGAATGAGAAACTCCTGACAATTCCAGGAACATTATCTTTATTCTGCCTATTAGAAATTACAATGAAAGCTGTTGTGCAATTGCTTACAAGTCTGTAACATTTTGGCTCACGTCTGATGTTTTTTTAAAAAAATTAACAGTTGTATATACCTCCCTTGTGTCCACTGACCTCTGGAATATTTGGAGGGAGGGTGGGAATGGTGAAGGGCTTGTCTTCTCTTTCTGAAAATATTCCTCCCTTCAGAATCCCCCACCCCAGTTAGCATCTGTCACCTTTCACAAAGGAAAGAAAACAGAACAAATGTAAAATAAAACACCGAGCGGTTTTTATTTCTGAACTCGGGGTCAGATCGGTACATTCTGTTCATGAGGCAGTGCATGTGTTAACAAGTGTTGACACAGCAGCCCCGGTTTTTTGAGTGTGGTAAGCCAGTCCTGTGTTTCCCTGTAAAGCTGACTGACTTCACTCATCACCCGGCCTCAGGTATTGCAGAGGGCTGGCACTTGCACAGCGCCAGGTACACAGCCTCTGTGCTCCAGCCTTTATCGGGCTGTGTCTCTGCTAGGGGCCAAGCCAGAGGCGGGAGAAAGGGCAGGAACCCAGAACACAAACTGATGTGCCTGCAATCTTCCACTGCAAAATAAAATACAAATCTTTGTAAGAGGAGGAGACCGTTGAAGATTATCCCTACGCCTGGCCCTTCCTAAGCTTGTTTCTCAGTTGACACATACATCAGGTCTTTGATGGTCCAGCCACCTCATTCTCATTATCTGTTTCACTTTCTTCATCCTCTTCCTGGTAGCTTCTCTGTGTTGGGCATGAACAATGACAACACACTGAGAAAGATAGTAACACAGTTCCTCAAAAGTGAGCACATTAGACCTCCCTCAGATTAGAACTACCCTCGACATTCTTTCCGAATGGCTCCAACTAACTGGCCAGGAATGGACTGCCGTGTACAGAGGGGTGTGAGGCTATGGAACCCCTTGCCACCAGAGAGGTGTGGGGGCACAAACCTTGTGTATATTGATGGCTGAGATGGAGAGATTCTTGTTCAGGTGAGGAATTGGGGGTGGGGGAGAAGGGCAGGAGAGTGGACGTGAGGAGTGCTGGAATAGCCGTGATCCTCCTGAATGGGGAAGCAGGCTCCAAGGGGCCGAACAGCCTACTCCTATTCCTACTTCAGATGGGCTTATGTCACGAGTCTAATAGAGAGGAGGAGGAGGATGTCCTGACCATTAGTTATCTCTCAACCACCATTGAAACAAAATCAAATCTGAGCTTTACCACATCACTGGTTGTGAGAGCTGCCTGTAGGTGAACTATCAACCCAAACCTGGTTACTGTCCAGGTCTGCTTACATGTGGACACCGACTGCTTCAGCATTTGAGGAGTTGTGAATGGTGCTGAACATTGTACAATCTCTAACAAAGATGGAAGGAAGGTCATTGGTGAATCAGCTGAAGAAGGTAGACGTCCTCGTAATGAACTAGTGATGTCCTTAACTCTGGAACAGAATGCCCCAGTTCAGGCTCCTACCTGGTCTAGAGGTGTCTCACAACATCTCTGACTGGGTTGAGGAACTCCTGCAGAGATGTCCTGGAATGAGGAGCAAGTGAGGACTGCAGATGTTGGAGATCAGAGTCGAGAGTGTGTTGCTGGAAAAGCACAGCAGGTCAGGCAACATCCGAGCAGCAGGAGAATCGACGTTTCAGGCATAAGCTCTTCATCAGGAAGGGCTTACAAGAGAGGTGTGCTGTGCTTTCCCAGCAACACACTCTTGACAGAGATGTCCTGGAGCTGAGATGACTGATCTCCAACAACCACAACCATCTTCCTTTGTGCTGGGTATGACTCTAACCAGCGGAGAGTTCACCCCCCGATATCCATTGGTTCCAGTTTTGCCAGGGCTCCTTGATGTCACTCTTGGTCAAATGTAGTTTTGCTGTCCCTCTCCCCTCCCCTCTGGAATTCATCTCTATTGTCCATGTTTGACCCAACGCTGTAATGAGGTCAGGAGCTGAGTGACCCTGGTGGAGCCCAAACTGGGCGTCACTGAGCAGGTTATTGCTGAGCAGTTGCTCCTTGATGGCATTGTTAAGACCCTCCATCATTTTACTGATGAGGGAGAGTAGACCGATAGGGCAGTAATTGGCCGGGTTGGATTTGTCCTGCTTTTTATGTACAGGACCTACCTGGGCAATTTTCCACATTGTCTGGTAGATGCCAGTGTTGTAACTGGACTGGAACAGCTTGGCGAGGGGAGCAGCATGTTCTGGAACACAGGTCTGATGGGGCTGAGTCCATGAGAAAATCAGCCATGATCTTATTGACTGGTGGAGCCGGCTGGTAGGGCCAGGTAGCTGACTCCTGCTCCCACCTCTGATGTTCTGATGTTCTAAGTCTTCAGTACTACTGCCCATAGCCTTTGCAGTTTCCAGTGCCTTTAGCTGTTTCTTGGTATCACGTGGAGTGTGCTGAATTGGCTGAAGACTAGTGTCTGTCATACTGGGGACCTCCAGAAATACTTGCTGCACATGCATGCAACTTCTGGTGACTTCCGAACAAGGGCACCCAGAACCCTTTGGACATCAACACTTTTCAATCTCTCACCATTTAAGAAACATGCTGCACCTTCATCCCTCCTACCAAAGAAGGTCACGTTACATTTCGCTGCATCATATTCCATCTGCCATGCTCTTGGCCACTCACTCATTTCCCCTTGAAGCTTCTTCACGCGTGCCTCATACTCCGACCAAGTCATTGTCCTCTATAAACTTGGAAATACACCAATTCATCCTCACATTCGGATTACTGATAGCGATTGTGAACAGCTGGGGCCCAAGTACGATCCTTGTGGTACCCCACCAGTCACAGCCTGCCAATGTGACAATGTGCCATTCATTCTTCCTCTCTGTTTTCTGCTTGTTAACCAATCCTTAGTTAATACTGGCAAATTATCCCAATCCCATGTACTTTAATCTTATTTAATAGCCTTCTGTGTGGGCCTTCTGAAAATCTAAAGGCACCACATCCACTTGTTTGCCCTTATTGATTCTGCTCGTAGTCAGACCCCTTTCTGTCATGGCTGACCAAGGGTCGTATCCTTGTTCTTCTAGCTTTCTGCTTCCCTGAAACAATGTGTGGGTGGCACGGTGGCACAGTGGTTAGCACTGCTGCCTCACAGCGCCTGAGACCCGGGTTCAATTCCTGACTCAGGCGACTGACTGTGTGGAGTTTGCACATTCTCCCCGTGTCTGTGTGGGGTTTCCTCCGGGTGCTCCGGTTTCCTCCTACAGTCTAAAGATGTGCGGGTCAGGTGAATTGGCCATGCTAAATTGCCCGTAGTGTTAGGTAAGGGGTAAATGTAGGGGTATGGGTGGGTTGCGCTTCGGCAGGTCGGTGTGGACTTGTTGGGCCGAAGGGCCTGTTTCCACACTGTAAGTAATCTAATGTCGTTTGTGACTGAAGAGACCAATGCTGGAGTGACAGTGCCGGTCGCAGAGGTCACATCTGTATATGGTCACTGATCTGCTAGAACTGCTTGACTTCCTTCCTGCATGCCCGCTTGTCTGCTGCAGCGCTCATCAGCTTGTTTTCTCCTGAGGTGTTGGTTCAGGGTCCTTCTCCATCTCGTGCGGTCAGCTCCAATCCTTTCTCAGGACTCTGTAACGATATCAAGCGCCTTCATGTGTCCATGCTGGGAAGGCCAGCGCGAGATAGGACCGCTGCGTTGGACACCCTGCCTTGCCAAGATAAGCCCAGGATATGGCAGATACTCCACAAGAGGAAGGTATTCAGTCTTCTCGCCTGTCTGCCATATGTAGTCCATATTTCACTGCCGTACAGCAGTTGTGCTTATAACGCAGGCGTTGTAGACTGACATTTTTGTCTTCACTGTCAGTTTGGGATTTGTCCACACTCGTGAGGAAAGTAGGAGTTGAGGCTGCTTTCCCAATCCTCTTGTCAACCTCTGTGTCCAGGGAGAGGTTGTCAGTGATGGGAGAGCCAAGGTAAGTAAACTGATGGAAGACACTGAGTACAAGGTGATAATGGGGATGACCGGCAGTGCCTCTGTATCCTGTTCCTGGTCACCCCTCTGCTTCAGCCCGATAGTCAGCCTGAATCCTTGCAAACATGAGAGAGGTGGTCTATCAGTAACTGGAGTTCCTGCTAGGTGTGTGTTGCAACTGCAGCATCATTGGCAAACAGTATATCCCTGATGAGTGCTGTTCCTTTTGTCTTGGCTCTGAGGTGGGCCACATTGAAGAGCCCGCATAGGTAAATCCCCTCCATTGCGGTGCCAAAGACATGTTTCAGGTGCACAGCAAAAAAAAAACTCCCAAAGAGTGTGGCAGCGAGGACACTGCTGTGGATGTCGAAGGGCTGTGAAGACATGCCATTGAACTGCATTGTCCCCTTCATGTTGCTGTCGAAGGATTCGATCGATCATGCTCAGCAGTTTCAGTGAGTAGCTGATCTTCAGGAGAACCTTGGAAAGGCCATTTCTGCTGACCAATGCCTTGGTGCGGTCAATGAAAGTGACACACATGGGCATTTTCTGTTCTCTGCACTTCTCCTGCAGTTGGTGAAGGGAGAAGATCGTGTCAACTGTTGACCTTTTAGCTCGGAAGCTGCACTGTGTCTCTGGGTATACACGTTCTGCCAGTTTCTGCAGGCGAGGCAAAATAAACCGAGAAAAGGCTTTGCTGACAGTGTTGAGGAGAGAGATGCCTCTGTAGTAGTTGCACTCGCTTCTCTCGCCCTTGCTCTTGTCAAGGGCAATGATCTTGGCATCCCTCATGGCCTGCATTACAGCTCCTTCTTGCCAGCCCTGACAGTGGACTTCATGCAATGGGAGCAGGAAGCTAGCCTTGCAGCACTCGATCAGATCAGGAGGAATCCCGTCGCTAGCTGGGGCCAGAGCTCTTCCCCTGATGGCTCTGTGTCTAGCTTCTCCATGGTCAGCAAGAAAGTGATTAGATTAGATTAGACTTACAGTGTGGAAACAGGCCCTTCGGCCCAACAAGTCCACACCGACCCGCCGAAGCGCAACCCACCCATACCCCTACATTTACCCCTTACCTAACACTACGGGCAATTTAGCTTGGCCAATTCACCTGACCCACACATCTTTGGACTGTGGGAGGAAACCGGAGCACCCGGAGGAAACCCACGCAGACAACGTGCAAACTCCACACAGTCAGTCGCCTGAGTCGGGAATTGAACCCGGGTCTACAGGCGCTGTGAGGCAGCAGTGCTAACCACTGTGCCACCGTGCCGCCCATAATGATGACATCAAGTGCTGAAGTGCTCTCTGGGATAGAGATCAGAGTAGTGTTCAACCCACCTCTCCATCTGCTGGCCTTTATCTGTGATTACTTCCCCAGTAAATGATTGGGGGGGGAGCTGTCTTGCTCTGAGCTGGTCCTAGTGCCTTCTTGATGCCTTTATACATTCCCCTAACGTTCCCCATTATAGCGGCCATCTGAATTTCCTTGCTCAGCAGTGTCTGGTACTCATTAGGTGAATGCCTGGCAGTCTGCTGAGCCTTGTTCCTGAGAATCTGCAGGTTGTTCCTGCTAGCTGACCCTTTGTACTCAGCTAGGGTGACATGCTTGACTTCAATGACAGTGGTCATCTTGATTGCCTTAGCCTCAAACCAATCATGTCTCTTGCAGGTCTTCTTCCCAAAGACAGCCAGGGATGTGCAGTGCACAGTATCCTGCAAGGTTTCCCACTTCTGTGTGGCAGAATCTCCATGTCTGGAGGTGCTGAGTTCTCTCTCGAAAGCCTTGGAGAACTGTTGCAAAGGTCTGCTAGTAACATCATCAAAAACCTATCATGATTTCCCCTTCTGTCTCAGTCCAATCATTTTGTTTTCTTCATTTCCATTAACCTTATCCTTTATTCATTGTCTCTAGTACTTACCCACACCTGACATCAGATTGACAGGGCTGTCTTTCCCTGTTTTCTCTGTTCTTTCCTCTCTTAACCAAAGGAGTTCCGATCTGCAGGCACCATTGTAGATGAAATCAACGTTTGAAAGCTGACAGTAATGCATCCTCTATCTCTGTCACCATCTCTCTCAAGACTCTAAGGGGAAAGTCATTGGGCCCTGGGATATGTCGCCCTCCACACTGATGAACTTTTCTGGTACTTTTGCTAATACTAATTTCTTCCAGTTCCTTCTTTGAATCTTAGTTGTTTCAGTGAGAATCCTTGTTTCTTCTGCTTCCATGAAAACAGACACAAACTAATCTGCGCCATTTCTCTGTTTCTCTTACAGCACTTGTCTTTGCTAATCTCTTTAACGTTGTGATTCTGTTCGCCGAGCTGGGAATTTGTGTTGTAGATGTTTCGTCCCCTGTCTAGGTGACAGCTTCAGTGCTTGGGAGCCTCCTGTGAAGCGCTTCTGTGATCTTTCCTCCGGCATTTGTAGTGGTTTGTCTCTGCCGCTTCCGGTTGTCAGTTCCAGCTGTCCGCTGTCCGCTTCCTCCTGTGAAGCGTTTCTGTGATCTTTCCTCTGGCATTAGTAGTGGTTTGAATCTGCTGCTTCCGGTTGTCAGTTCCAGCTGTCCGCTGCAGTGGTCGGTATATTGGGTCCAGGTCGATGTGTTTATTGATTGAATCTGTGGATGAGTGCCATGCCTCTAGAAATTCCCTGGCTGTTCTCTGTTTGGCTTGTCCTAGAGGCATGGCACTCATCCACAGATTCAATCAATAAGCACATCGACCTGGACCCAATATACCGGCCACTGCAACAGACAGCTGGAACTGACAACCAGAAGCGGCAGATACAAATCACTATAAATGCCGGAGGAAACATCACAGAAGCGCTTCACAGGAGGTTCCCAAGCACTGAGGATGTCACCTAGACAGGGGACGAAATGTCTGCAACACAAACTCCCAGCTCGGCGAACAGAACCACAACAACGAGCACCCGAGCTACAAATCTTCTCCCAAACTTTGAATCTCTTTAATATCACATGCCTGTAGAGGAGATTGATTTTTTTCTCTCCACTAATTTGCATGCTTAATCTATTTGTTCTTTATCATTTCTTGGCCTTACTTTGCTGGATTCTAAAATTCTCTGCATCCTCAGGTTTACAATTTTTCAGCAACTTTATAAGCTGCATCCTGTCCTTAGCTTGTTTTTATTGGCCACAATTCTTTCACTTTTCGTGTTTGGTACTTTTGCCTTTTTTTTTAAAAGCTGCCTTTGCCCATCTACCATCAAACCTCCTGGTGTATTTGAGCAAACCACCACTGCCAACTTCATTCTGCAATGCTCACAGTCCCCTAAAGGTTTTTTCACAACAAACATTTCAATGGACCTTTCTCATTGCACAATACCAGATTTAAATAGGCAGTGTTTGACTGCCACATCCTGCTGTGCTGTGTACTTCAATTCCATTCACTCTCTTCTGGTTCCCATAGTGTTTTATTTGCCCTCGGCGCTGTGCTTTACTCACAGACTTCTTTTCCATGGTTTCTGGAGTCTTCCTGTGCTGAATGTTCTGTCTTAGCAGTCCCAGACTCTGCTGGGCTCATAACCTAGCACACTCCACCTCACCCCACTCGCCAACTGAATCCGTCATCCTGCTGGTAATCTCCCAGCAGTGGGAACGTTAGTATTTCCAGTCTTTCTGGAATGATCTTTCGAAGCCAGCCATGGTTTATTAGAATTCGGTGTGGCCAAAATGGATAATGTAAATCTGCTAGAGGGAAATCCCTCAGCCCAAAAAGTTGTTAAATGTGTGATTTTTAAAAAAAAATGACAGCTTGCACCAACGAGTTTTGGGAGCTATTGCTTGGACAAATGAATAAGTCAATCATGGAGTTAGCTTGTTTTTTTTTATATAGACCTGTTAATATATTTTGATCATGCGGATTAAAGCAATTCTTTAATTAGTAACTGGACTGAAAAATACAGCCCAGTTTTGAATTGTATTTTTAAATATCACCACAAGAATGCTTAATGTTTGACTCTGCAATGTTAGTAGAAACGTTCGCTGTTTTAAAATACCTGAATAGCACTTCTTTCGCATTTGTTGTTTTATTTTTAAAAATTCCTTTGTTGTCAGTGGCAAGAATTGCACTTCAGACTGGGAGCTAAATAAGGTTTTCAGTTCAGTCGGAGGAGATTAACAGGTATATCGCTGGGACCTCTAGCAATAATTAAATTCCTATAGCCTAAACTTCCACTGAGTGTGATGTGAGAAACACCCATTTCTGAGCGTGGGTTCATGTTTTTATGTAGGCCTGAATTTCTGATGGCTGTTGGATGAAGTTTGTCTGTGTGACCGTAAAATTGAAATGCGGAACCCCAAGCAAGGACAATTCAACACGGTTAGACTTCTGGGTGAATTCATTCATGGTGGCACGGTGGCACAGTGGTTAGCACTGCTGCCTCACAGTGCCTGAGACCCGGGTTCAATTCCCGACTCAGGCGACTGACTGTGTGGAGTTTGCATGTTCTCCCCGTGTCTGCGTGGGTTTCCTCCCACAGTCCAAAGATGTGCGGGTCAGGTGAATTGGCCATGCTAAATTGCCCATAGTGTTAGGTAAGGGGTAAATATAGGGGTATGGGTGGGTTGCGCTTCGGTGGGTCGGTGTGGACTTGTTGGGCCAAAGGGCCTGTTTCCACACTATAAGTAATCTAATCATTCAATTGCTTAAACGTCCACTGCGATGCTTCCCAAGTGGGAAATATAATGTTGATTTCAAAATTTTGGTGAGAAAAGCTTCTGTGATGCTCTTCAATAACATTAAAACATAGAACTGAAACCATCAGTCATGTATATAATTTTTTTTAAAAATCATCAAATTCGCAATCTAATGAAGGGACAGGTGAGGGTATAGCAAATTATTTAACAGCAAAGTTTGAGAAAAAGTAATTACCTGATATTCTTCTATCAATTCAGTCAACTTTTCTACAAAGAGAAAAACAAACCCATTCAAGGACAGTAAATAGTTGCGAGTTTAAGTTCAAAGACACTGGCTTTTTCTGTTTTATCCTGGTATGTTTCTCATCTCTCCCCAAAATGATTTAAATGTAAAATTTTGTTCACATGTAATTATAAAACGTAACTGGAACAAGGGAAAAGTTGAAATGTTGCTGCCTTTTTGAAGAAAATAGAAGGCCATAGTTTTTTTAAAAAGTTTTTGTAAATTAAAAAGCTAATATTATAGGGAGTTAGTTGGTGAGGCCTCTTTTGGATTACTTTGTCCAGTTCAGGTCACCATGTTACGGGAAGGATATTAAGGTGGAGAGGGTTCGGAAAAGATTTAGCAGGATATTGCTGGGTATGGAGGGTTTGAGTTATAAAGAAAAATAATCGGGATAGGCTGGGACCTTTTTCACTGGAGCCTAAAAGGTTGAGAGGCGACTTTAGAGAAGTTTATAAAATAACGGCGGGTATAGGTAGAGTTAATGGTAGTTGGCTTTTCCCCAGGATGATGGGTTCCAAGATTGGGGGACACATTTTTAAGGCGAGAGGAGAGGGATTTAAAAAAGACATGAGGGGGAAATCTTTTACACAGAGGGTGTTTCGTGTGTGGAATGAACTTCCTGAGTACAGTTACAACATTTAACAGTCATTTGGATAAGTACATGAAGAGGAAATGTTTGGAGGGATACAGACCGGGAGCAGGCAGGTGGTTTGGTTTGGTTTGGAGTTATGGATTTGGCATTGTCTGGTTGGGCTGAAGTTTGTTTCTGTGCTGTATGACTCTATAACTGGCATGGCCACTCCAACAATGACATCTTCCCCTGCTATCTCTTTGATGACACTGGAATACCTCAGCCTGTACGCTTATACCGGCCTGAACACAACGCTAGATTTTTGCTGAAGAGCATTTTAAACCAATTTACTCAGACACGCACAAGTCATTTGATAAGGCCCGACATGGAAGGCCATCAATTGAGATTAACATTAATGGAATTAAGGACAGCCTGGATAAAGTGGACAGAATCTAGGCCAGGCAACACAATCTGAAAATAAGTTTAACAATTAATGGGAAATGCTCTGTTGATGGGCTTAATGGGAACCTGCTCTCATGGTCTGCTATTTAAACACATGATGTGAAATGACTTCCACAAGGTAAAGATTGTGATAGGGAAAATAATTGTGGATTGCTTCCAGTGATTGGAGAGACAGGAAGAGGAGGGTAACTTTTAAAGATAATTAAAGGGTGGTCAGGAGACTGATCTTAGCAAAGTGGCTAGTGGCAGAAAGGATGTTTGAGGACTCATCTACTGTGGTAGTATGGGCTGAGGTTAGGAACAGGAAAGGAGGTCACCCTGTTGGCAGTTTTTTATAGGCCTCCAAATAGTTCTAGAGACGTAGAGGAAAGTATAGCAAAGATAATTCTGGATAGGAGCAAGAGTAACAGGGTAGTTGTCATGGGGGACTGTAACTTTCCAAATATTGACTGGAAATATTATAGCTTGAGTCCTTTAGATAGGTCAGTTTTTGTCCAATGTCTGCTGAGTTGTTTCCTGTCACAGTATGTAGACAGGCCAACAAGGGAAGTAGGTGAGCACTTTGGCGATCGTGACATACTTTAGCAATGGAAAGGGATAGGTATATACCGCAGGGCGAGAGTTATAACTGGGGGAAAGGTAATTATGATGCGATTAGGCAAGACTTAGGATGCTTAGGATGGGGAAGGAAACTGCAGGGGATGGGCACAATTGCAACGTGGAGCTTGTTCAAGGACCAGCTACTGTGTGTCCTTGATAAGTATGTACCTGTCAGGCCAGGAAGAAGTGGCTGAGTGAGGGAGCCGTGGTTTACTAAAGAAGTTAAATCTCTTGTCAAGAGGAAGAAGGAGGCTTATGTTAGGATGAGACACAAAGGCTCAGTTAGGGCGCTGAGAATTACAAGTTAGCCAGGGAAGACCTAAAGAGGGAGCTACGAAACAACAGGAGGGGACAGGAGAAATCATTGGCAGGTAGGATCAAGGAAAACCCTAAAGCTTTGTATAGGTATATCAGGAATAAAAGAATGACAAGAGTAAGATTAGGGTCAATCAAGAATAGTAATAGGAAGGTGTGCGTTGAATCCATGGAGATGGGGAAGCACTAAATGAATACTTTTTGTACATATTCACACTGGGGAAAAAACAACATTGTCGAGGAGAATACGGAGATACAGGCTACCAGACTAGATGGGATTGAGGTTCACAAGAAGAAGGTGTTAGCAATTCTGGAAAGTGTGAGAATAGATAAGTCCCCTGGGCCAGATGGGATTTAGCCAAGCATTCTCTGGGAAGTTAGGGAGAGGATTGGAGAGAATTTGGCTTTGACCTTTATGTCATCATTGTCTACAGAAATAGTGCCAGAAAACTGAAGGATAGCAAATGTTGTCCCCTTGTTCAAGAAGCCTTACTTCAGTTGTGGGTAAAGTATTGGAAAAGGTTATAAGAGATAGGATTTATAATCATCTAGAAAGGAATAAGTTGATTAGGGATAACCAACATGGGTTTTGTGAAGGGAAGGTCATGCCTCACAAATCTTATTGAGTTCTTTGAGATGGTGACCAAACAGGTGGATGAGGGTAAAATGGTTGATGTAGTGTATATGGACTTCAGTAAGGCGCTTGAAAAGGTTCCCATGGTAGACTATTACACAAAAATTGGAAGCATGGGATTGAGGGTGATTCAGATCAGAAATTAGCCAGCTGAAAGAAGACAGAGTGTGGTTGATGGGAAATTTTCAACCTGGAATTCAGTCATTAGTGATGAACTGAAAGGGTCTGTTTTGGGGCCACTGCTGTTTGTCATTTTCATAAATGACCTGGATGAGGGTGTAGAAGGAAGGGTTAATAAATTTGTGGATAGTGCAGAAGGATATTACAGGTTACAGAGGGACATAGATAAGCTGCAGAGCTGGGCTGAGAGGTGGCAAATGAAATTTAATGTGGAAAAGTGTGAGGTGATTCACTTTGGAGGGAACAACAGGAATAAAGAGTTATTCTTGCTAATGTTAAGATTCTTGGCAGTGTAGATGAGCAGAGTATTCTTGGTGTCCATGTACATAGATCCCTGAAAGTTGCCACCCAGGTTGACAGGGTTGTTAAGAAGGCCTTTGGTATGTTAGCTTTTATTGGTACAGGGATTGAGTTTTGAAGCCCAGGTCATGCTGCAGCTGTAGAAAACACTAGTGTGCTCGCACTTGGAGTATTGCATACAGTTCTGGTTCACCGCATTATGGGAACGCTCTGGAAAGCATTCAGTGATTTACTAGGATGTTGCCTGGTGTGAAGGGAAGGTCTTATTAGGAAAAGCTGGTGGACTTGAGCCTGTTTTTGTTAGAGAAAAGGAGGTTGAGAAGTGACTTAATTCAGATATACAAGATAATCAGAGGGTTAGATAGGGTTAGATATGGTGGACAGTGAGAGCCTTTTTCCTCAGATGGTGATGGCTAGCATGAGGGGACACAGCTTTAAATTGAGGGGTGATAGGTATAGGACAGATGTCAAAGATAGTTTCTTTACTCAGAGAGTAGTGGGGGCATGGAACACCCTGCCTGCAAAAGTAGCAGACACGCCAACATGAGAGGCATTTAAATGGTCACTGGATAAACATGGATGAAAATGGAATAGTGTAGGCTTCAGACTGGTTGCACAGGTCAGCACAACGCCAACAGTCAATGGGCCTGTACTGCTCTGTAATGTTCTATGTTCTAATCAGTAATATTTTGCAACACACCATTGCAAAAGCAGTTCTTATTCGTTATTTTGGACTGGAATTCAATAGTTGCTTGAAAAAGAACAATGTAAATGAAATGCGATAAATTATGACCCATATGATGGGAAACAACCTGTTTAAGGTAGAACATAGTGTGGAGGTGCTGGGGTTGGACTGGGGTGGACAAAGTTAGAAATCATAAGACACCAAGTTTAGTTGAAATCACAAACTTTCATTGCCTGATGAAAGGGCAGTTCTCGAAAGCTTGTGATTTCAAATAAACCTGTTGGACAATGAGCTGGTGTTGTGTGATTTCTGACATGGTACGGGGTTACAATTGATTAACTTCATTAGTGCCAAGCAGCCATTGGGTGCATGGTTGCCTAGTTCACTCCCCTGCCTGATGAGAAAGGAACTAGGGCATAGTGTAAGACAGACTGACAATTCACCGTAAAACCAAGAAAGGAAAATGTTCCAAAAGCTGAAAGCTGCAAGTACTTCAGGCTTAAACAAATTGGGATATTGCTGAAAAAATAAAGTTTTGACAAAGCTTTTCTATCCTGCGCTCATCAGGACAATTGGCAAGAAATACCCTTAAAAGAGAAAACAACATTTATATTGTACAAGAAGATTGTCCTGGTAAGTGCAACTAGCAAAGTTTTGAAAAAGAATCATCTTTTTTCAACAGCGAGTGTTGTTCTATCCAACCAAATTACTGTAAACAATTTGTTCAGTTTAAAAGAATGGGATTTCTGAATTAGAAGCACAAGTTCACAAAAAATAAAACTAGTCTTGGTTCAAGCCAAGAATTAAACACTTCCTTTTAGGCAAGGTGTTTAAAAGTCACAGCTGACATATTTTTCAGATGATTTCTTCAGAAAATATTGCACTTTGGGATCAGGCTTTCAACAAAAGTGGGTAATATTGTAAATATTTGCTCAAAATGCTGAACACATATTTAAGAGAAAATGTACATCTTCCACACTGTTAGATCTGTGAAAATCCACAGATGTAACCTTTGGAAGATAATTGTCAACAGCACAACTAACTGGGATTAAAAACTACAGCAGTAATTAGTACTTATATCAATATTTTAACATGATAAAATATAACAACGCACTTCACAGTGTAAATTAGACATAAGTTAATATTAGCTCAGATAACCAATTGCTTAGTCAAAGAGATTATAAGGGGTCTCTCAAAGAAAGAGAGGTTGAGTCAGAGAGGTTTAAGAAGAGAATTCCACTGGTGGCAGAACGATTACAGTCAGAGATGGTTAGAAATCGAGAATTAAATGAGCATAGATATCTTGGAGAGTTATGGAACTGAAGGAGATTACTGAGGGGCGGAGCATAACAATGATTTGAAAAGCATGAGAATTTTCCATTTAAAGTATTGCTCAACACGGTGCCAACAGGTCAGCAGGTAGAAGGGCTGTTTAAATAAGGACAAAGGTGATTGAGTTTCAATGATCTCAACTTTGCAGAAGTTAGAGTGTGAATGTCAGACAGGAATGGACTGGAGTAGTAAATCTGAAGGAAACAAAAGAATGGAGGAAGGCTTTAGCAGCAGGTGATCTGAGGAGAGTTAGAATTAGACCTAAAAATTGGAAGTCCTAGTGATGGCATAGGTACGTAAATCAATAGCTCATCTCAGGGACAGGTCTAGCCCCAAAATTATAAACTTAGATTCATAACCTGTTTTTGTTTATGGTGAACTTTTGATCAGACAAGGATAAAAACTCACAAAACTTCCTCTTCTTGGAGGCTTAACTGGTGATGTGCCACCTCCCTGGACAGCTTACTACAGAATAGTAGCAAAACATGGTCAATGATCTAGGAGAAAGTGTGGACTGCAGATGCTGGAGATCAGAGCTGAAAATGTGTTGCTGGAAAAGCGCAGCAGGTCAGGCAGCATCAAAGGAGCAGGAGAATTGACGTTTCGGGCATGGTTCCTGAATAAGGGCTGATGCCCGAAACGTCAACTCTCCTGCTCCTTGGATGCTGCCTGACCTGCTGCGCTTTTCCAGCAACACATGGTCAATGATTTCCCAATTAAGTCTGAGATGGTTTCAGGTAGCATCGTGGGTCATATTAATGTACTATTCAGAGTTCAAAAGGAAATTAGATGACTGCTTCAAGGAAGTAAACTTTCAGGGGCAGAACAGGGAATGAAACTGATTGGACTAATCTTTAGGGAGTTAGAATGAACTCAGTGGGTGAGCCACGACAGCTCTGAGTTATCAAACTTACTTTTCACATACTTGACATCGATTTTCCAATGTCTCTGGATGAGCTGTGTTTTCTACATGCCCTGAAAATGGTTGCAAACTAACTGCAGTGATTCTCTTGTACAACATTGCCATCGGGCAGTATAATTTCAGATTTTTCCAACAGCAACGTTACTGTCACAAACCAGAGACAATTTACTCAACCACACGTCAAACGACATCAACCCAGTGGAAATATTTCAAACCATTCAAAACTAATTGATATGAACAAATAAAACATTCTAAATTCTAAAGGTGTAAAACAAATCTGATCCATCTTTCAACAATTGTAATACACATAAAAATATAACTAAATAATGAACGTAAGTCAAAACTTTGTGAAAAATGTAATTTATTAAACAATGTGCAGTTACTATTTATATTTTCTACCCTTCCACTTTTTCTTTCGTAAACCTCTTCGCGTGGATACCAATGGTTCTTTTGTTATTGCAATGTTTCTGGCAGAGGTAGTATGGGCTGGTCTACCTGAAGAACATTTGATGAACCCAGGTTCAATGGAAGCTACATCCTCATTAGTTTCTGGGTTCACTTCTTGTTCCCTTAAGTCACCTGGTGTTTCAAAGGCTTCAGTCCTGCTGAACTGTGCGGAGCTTTGATTGTCCACTACCTCAGTGAGAAGGCTGACTACAGAGTCAGCTTCCTCACTGATCTGAGTTAAACCCTCTAGCACTGTTGTGTGTACTTTTTGAATGCTTGAGTCTCCCTGGGTTAGGCCATTGTGAACTGTCTCCCTTATATCTGACAAACCTCTGTAAAGAACATCCTGGATGTTGCCTAAACCAGTCCTCACAGCTGTTAGATGTTCAGCTATGCCACTCTGCAAGACACACTGCAATCCTGTAAACCCAGTCTGAATTTTGGATTCCAGATCTACAATGTCTGCCTGCATACATCTGTGTACATTGTGTAAATCACTATGGAAGGAGGACTGCATTTCTGCCATGGCAGACTGTATGTCACGGAACAGGCCTCCAACATTCATATTTTCCACCTGCTGTACCCTGGAGAATTTATCATGGAACATCAGGGCCAGAAGATCCTGCTGTGATGCTGTGTTTACATCACTCACTGGTACACGCCAACGCCTTCGTGGCCATCCAGAAGTTCCAGCGAATGCTTCATCCTCTTGCTGTGCCACAACTACTGGTGTGGAGATAGACAGTTGTACTAGTTCATCGTGTGTGCTTTTCACAGGATAAGGCCCTGCAGAATACCCAGAGGTGGTAGGTGTCATGATGGTTGGTGTAACAGCCACAGTCAAAGTATGGGTAGGTCTGGTGGTGGCAAGGGTGGTAGGTGTGACTTTGATAGGAGTAACAGGGTTGGTGGTGGTGACAGCAGATGTGTTCTTGGGAATGTTTGAAGTGATGCTGCTGGTTATAGGGGTGGGAGAAGCTGTGATATTGATGGGTATGGAGTCTGTGCTAGGTGTGACATTGATACAGTTGGGCAGGCTGGTAATAGCAGAGGGATCAATAATGTTAGTGAACGTGGCAGGAGTGGCAGAGCTGGAAGTAATGGACCATGTGGATGCAGTGGTGATGGAAGTAGATACAGTCTCACTGGCAGCAGTGACTAGCATGACAGCACCAGCAGTGGAGGCAGAAGTGATGGTAGTAGCAATCTCTGTTTGTAGTCTTGAAGGCTTCTGTTCTGCCAGTAGTTCTGGCTTTTCTGTATATAGATTTAAAAAATCTTTATGTACTGAGATAACCATTGTTCAAGCATAATAAATAAATAATTATTTAGAATTACATTATGAAGGTATGACAAAATAGTTCATGTCTGACTGATCTGCTTATTTGGATTGGCACTGGACGTACTTTATGTAATTGCCATTATTATGAAGGCGTCATGTCTTTTCTTGAGGACTTTAGTTTGGAAGGATTGTGGAAATTGGATTTATTTCCAGTTACAGTCAGAGAGTAATTAGTTCTACAGCTGTCTGGACTTTTCTTTTTAAAAAAAGTCAGTTTGGATATTGAAACCTTTTATAAGAGTCGTGAAATCTTATTGTAGCTCTATAAAACTTTGGTTAGACGCACTTGGAATTCTGCGTCCAGTTCTGGTCGCTCTATTATAGGAAAGATGTGGATGCTTTGGAAAGGGTTCAGAGGAGGTTTACCAGGATGCTGCCTGGACTGTAGGGCTTATCGTATGAGGAGAGGTTGACTGAGTTCGGATTTTTTTCATTGGCGAAAAGGAGGAGGAGAGGGGACCTAATTGAGGTGTACAAGATAATGAGAGGCATAGATAGAGTCGATAGCCAGAGACTATTTCCCAGGGCAGAAATGACTAACATGAAGGGTCATAGTTTTAAGCTGGTTGGAGGAAAGTATAGAGGGGATGTCAGAGGCAGGTTCTTTACACAGAGAGTTGTGAAAGCATGGAATGCGTTGCCAGCAGCAGTTGTAGAAGCAAGGTCATTGTGGACATTTAAGAGACTGCTGAACATGCATATGGTCACAGAAATTTGAGAGTACATACATGAGGATAAGTGGTCAGCACAACATCGTGTGCTGAACTGTTCTATGTTCTATGACAGGGCATTTTTTGGAAAGCAGTTTCAGCTGATTGTTGGTCTTGTTTGCTGGGGATTTTATGACTGCCTGAGAGCTAGCTTTGTGAGAAAGTTGCATTTGGTTTTCAGTCTGAAGAAAAGAGGCTTCCCAGTCAGCTCTCCTATTTTTGAAAAACAATCTTTATTTGCATATTCAATGTGAAACCTGAAAAACTAATTGCGTTGTCCTTGTGAGGAGTGTCTGGGGGACTGTGTCTCTACTTCCTGAACAACGACATTTCCAAAGACCCCTGAGACAACTGTACATTTCTAGTGATCAGAGATCTTCAGCCATCTGAACATTCCACACCTTAACATTTTGCATTAAATTAAACTAACAATTGAGACAAGAGAAAAGCCTGAGGCTGGTACAATAGGTAAGGGGAGCCAAGTCAAATAATCAAGGCAGACAACAGCTTGGCAGACAACAAGGTAAAATGATAAATTAAATTCATTTGCTTCAATGCAAGGTGCCTGACAGATAAAGCAGATGAACTCAGGACATAGTTGGGAACATGGGACTGCGATATAATAGCTATTATAGAAATTTGGCTCAGGAATGCACAGGACTGTCTGTTCCAGAATATAGATGCTATAGGATGGATGGAAAGGGGGGCAAGAGAGGAGGCGGAGTTGCATTTTTGGTTAGGGACAACATTACAGCTGTACTTAGGGAAGACGCTCCTGGGAAATCATCCGGTGAAGTTATATGGGTGAAACTTAAAAACAAGGAAGGTATGACTACCCCAATAGTCAGTAGGAAACTGAGAAGCAAATTTTTAAGGAGATCTCAGATACCTGTAAGAAAAATAGGGTTGTAATTGTAGGGGAATTTAACTTTCCAAACATAGACTGGGATTGTCAGTGTTAAAGGCTTGGATAGGGAGGAATTTGTTAAGTGTTTGCTAAAATGTTCTTATTTAATATGTGGATGTGCCTACTAGAGAAGGCACAATACCTGACCTTCTGTTGGGAAATAAAGCAGGAGAAGTGATTGAGGTATCAGTGGGTATGCATTTTGGGGCATGTGACCAGAATTCTATTAGTTTTAAAATTAATGTGGAAAAGGTTAGAACTGATCAAAAAGTTAAAGTTCTAAATTGGAGTAAGACCACTTTTGTTGGTATTAGACAGGAACTTCCAAAAATGATTGGGATGGATTATTCACAGGTAAAGGGAAGTTGGGAGGTGGGAGGCCTTTAAGAATGAGATAGTGAGAGTTCAGAGACAGTATTTTCCTATTACTGTCAAGGGCAAGGCTGGTAGATGTAGGGGATACTGCATGACTAGAGAAATTGATGCTCTGGTCAAGAAAAAGGAGGCATACATGAGGTATAGACAGCTGGGATCAGGTTGCATGGAAGAGGGAAATCAAGAGGGCAAAAAGGGACATGACATAGCTTTGGCAAATAAAGATAAGGAGAATCCAAAGAGATTCTATAAATATATTAAAGGCAAAAGAGTAACTAGGGAGATAATAGGGTCCGTTAAAGGTCAATATGGCCATCTACATGTGGAACCACAGGAGATTGAGATACTAAACAAATATTTTCTGTCAGTATTTACTGTGGAGAAGGACATGGAAGCTAGGGAACTTGGGGAAGTAAACAGTGATATTTTCAAAAGAGTTCATATTACAGAAGAGGAACTTAAAGGTCTTAAAACACAAAGAAAAATCCGTGGTACCTGAGTAGGTGCCTCCCACAGCTCTGTGGGAAACCAGGGAAGAGATTGCTTGGCCCCTTGCTGAGAGATGTATCTCATTGATAGCCATGAGTGAAGTACTAGAAGATGGGGGGGTTGGTTACATGGGCCATTGTTTAAGAAAGGCTGTAAGGAAAAGCCAGGGACCTACAGACGTGCGAGCCTTATATCAGAGATGGATTAGTTGTTGGAAGAGTTTCTAAGGGATAGGATTTAAGTGCAGTTGGAAATTCAAGGATTAATTATGAATAGTTGGCATGGCTTTGTGCATGGTAATCATAGACAGTTAATGGTTGGGCCTGGGAGTGTTGCTGAACAAAAAGACCTTGGAGTGCAGGTGATTGGTTCCTTTAAAGTGGAGTTGTAGATAGGAAGGGGAGCAAAGAAGGCATTTATTGGTCAGAGTATCAGGAGTTGGGATATTATGTTGCAGCTGTACAGGACATTGGTGAAGACACTTTTGGAATACTGTATACAATTCTGGTTGCCCTTCTATAGGAAAGATATTATAAAACTTGAAAGGATGCAGAAAAAATTTACAAGGATGTTGCCAGGACTGGAGGGTTTGAGCTACAGGGAGAAGCTGAACAGACTGGGGCTATTTTTCCTGGAGCGTTAGAGACTGAGGAATGACCTTATCGAGGGGGGATGATAGAGTGAATTGTCCAGGTCTTTTTCCTAGGGTGGTGGAGTCCAAAACTAGATGGCAAAAGTTTAAGGTGAGAGGGGAAAGATTTAAGAAGGACTTCAGATTTAACCTTTTCACACAAAGGGTGGTACATGTATGGAATGAGCTGCCAGAGGAAGTGGTGGGGGCTGGTACAATTACAACATTTAAAAGGCATCTGGATGGGTATATGAAAAGGAAGGGTTTACAGGGATATGGGCCAAGTGCTGGCAAATGGCACTCGGTCAGATTGAGATTTCTGGTCAATGCAGTTGGTTGAACCTAAAGGCTGTTTCCATAACTTTTTTCAAAGTGAATCCCTCAGTGAAATCTATATTCTTGTTTCCTTTACCTGGTATTTGTGTTGGGGTTTATGGGAGAGTATACATTTACATTTTCATATTCAAAACTGTCTCAATTAGCTTTACATCTTTGCTGATTTCCACAATTATTTATTCACCCAGAGACTGAGCCTGTGAAAAGTTCTGCCAAAGAAAATAGCTGGGGCCAAAACACTTCGTGTTTTCAAGACAGAGATAGATACAGTTCTCCATGAGTGTTGAGGAAGCATCTAGAAACAATTATTTGGGAGCATTAGTAGTCACATGGAAAAAGATGGGTTGACTAGGAAGAGTCAATGTGGATACATGAAGGGAAAATTGTGCTTAAATAACCTGCTGGAGTTTTTCTTAAGGAGGGAACAGAAAGATTCAATGATACACATGGACCTCCAGAATGTATCTGATAAAGTGCCATTGCACAGTCTTGTGAGGAAAATGGTAACCATGGAATAAAAGAAACAATAGCAACATGGATATAGAATTGTCAGAGTTTTCAGGCTGGAGAAAGGTTCATAGTTCCACATCGGTAAATATTGAGACACTTCCTTTTCCTGATGTCTTTTAATGATTTTGATAGGCAGGGTACAATTTCAAAGTTTGCAGGTGATACAAAACTTGGGAAGAATTGTAAACTGAGGAAGATGGTGTAGAACTCTAAAAGGATATTGACATGTTGGCAGAGTGGGTGGACCGGTAGCAGATGAGGTGCAAAGCAGAGCAGTGTGAGCTGATGCCTTTGGTAGGAAGTACACTGAAAAATAATATAAAATAGGAGGTACAAGTCTGAATGTGTTGGACAAGATGAAGAAGTGAACAAGAATGATTCCAGGGATGAGGAATGTCAGTGATGAGGACAAAATTGGAGAAGTTTAGTCTATTCTCCTTGGAGAGAAGAAGGTTAACAGGAGCTTTGATACAGGTTTTCAAAATCAATAGAGGGCTGGAAATAGTAGATAGGGAGAAACTGTTCGTCTTCTTAAAAGGAACAAAGACGAGAGGGGCATAGATTTCAAGTCATCTGCAGAAGAAGCAAGGGTGAATTGAGGAAAACCTTCTTCACTCTGAGTTGTTTGAGTATGGACTGCACTGTCTAGAAGTATGGTGGAGGCAAGTTCAACTGATACATTCAAGAGAATATCAGATGATTATTTGGATGCAAGTACGGGTTTGGGCAAATTAAAAGGAGATTGGCATGAGCTAATGAGCTGGAGTAGACACAATGGGCCCAATGTTCAGTGATTCTCTGATTAAGGGGCTGCAGGAGCAGAGGGAACTGGGTGCAGAGATACAGAGATCATTGAAAGGGGCAAGACAGATTCATAGACAACAGTTAATAAAACATACTGCATTCTGGACTTTTTTTTAAATAGGGGCACAGAATACAAAAGCAAGAAGGTGATGTTGAACTTGTATAAGACACTTGTTAGACCTCAGCTGGAGTACTGTGAACAGATATGGGCTCCGCATTATAGGAAAGAATGCAGAAGCAACTCACAAGAATGGTCCCAGTGATGTGGAACTTCAGTGATGAGGAACTTCAGTGATGTGGACCTTCAGTGATGTGGAACTTCAGTGATGAGGAACTTCAGTGATGAGGAACTTCAGTGATGTGGAACTCCAGTGATGTGGAACTTCAGTGATGAGGAACTTCAGTGATGAGGAACTTCAGTGATGTGGAACTTCAGTGATGAGGAACTTCAGTGATGGGGAACTTCAGTGATGTGGAACTTCAGTGATGTGGAACTTCAGTGATGAGGAACTTCAGTGATGAGGAACTTCAGTGATGTGGAACTTCAGTGATGAGGAACTTCAGTGATGTGGAACTTCAGTGATGAGGAACTTCAGTGATGTGGAACTCCAGTGATGTGGAACTTCAGTGATGAGGAACTTCAGTGATGAGGAACTTCAGTGATGGGGAACTTCAGTGATGGGGAACTTCAGTGATGTGGAACTTCAGTGATGAGGAACTTCAGTGATGAGGAACTTCAGTGATGTGGAACTTCAGTGATGAGGAACTTCAGTGATGAGGAACTTCAGTGATGTGGAACTTCAGTGATGAGGAACTTCAGTGATGTGGAACTTCAGTGATGTGGAACTTCAGTGATGAGGAACTTCAGTGATGTGGAACTTCAGTGATGTGGAACTTCAGTGATGAGGAACTTCAGTGATGTGGAACTTCAGTGATGAGGAACTTCAGTGATGTGGAACTTCAGTGATGTGGAACTTCAGTGATGAGGAACTTCAGTGATGTGGAACTTCAGTGATGTGGAACTTCAGTGATGAGGATAGCTTCTGAGGTTGGGACTGTTCGATTTGGAGAGAAGAGATCTAATAAATGTTTCCAAAATAATAAGTGGGCTGGACAGAGTGAATAGGGAGAAACTATTCCCAATCAAAAAAGGAACAAGATCAAGACAGAATAGATTTAAAGTTATTTGCAAAACAAGCAAATGTGATGTGAGAAAAATTATTTTCAGTGTGTAGTTAGGATTGGAATGCACTCACTGTACATATGGTGGAGGTGAGTTTAACTGAGCCATTCAAGAGGGGCATTTGATGGTTATTTCAATAGACTTAAGATGCAAGGATGTGGGGAAAGGACAGGAGATTGATGCTCATTTGAAGAGCTAATGCAGACACAATGGGTTGAACGGCTTCCTTCTGCATCATAACGCTGCTGTGATTCTGTGAAAGGTTTCTGTCTAACTGTGAGTGCTGCCAGCTAGCCACTGTTGACATTAACCACAAGAAAAGAATTTCACTCAAACTGCAAAGCCGAGAGTCTCAAAGCCGACTGTTCAGCCATCAACACCAATGATTCAGTAACATCCGGTGTTAACAGCTGAAACATTCTACTATCTACCTATTATGAACAATCTAGACACTGAGCAGCACATCTTTAAATGTTTGTTCGCCTTTCTCTTAGATTTATTTCTTAGACTTAATTGGACTCATAAATGTATACTGCAGAGCAGGAAGTGTCTGTGCTGGTAACAAAGATGACTAACCACATTTTCCAGCTCTTACCCAAATGTCAACACAAGTGAATATTTAAACAATGCATAATGTACAAGAGTTTCTGACTTAACCACCTTTCAGGCAGTGTGTCTGGGTGGTAGAGATTCTCCTCAACTCCCCTCTCAGCTGACTAAACTGATGCCCCCTGTTACTGACGCATTCACTAACAGGAAAAAAGTGCTTTCCTATTTACCTTATCTATCTCCATCAGAACTCCTTTCAATCTTCACTGCTCCAAGGGGTAAAACCGCAGCCTGTCCAATCTTTTCTCAGAGTTCAGGCTCTCCAGTCCAGGCAGCATCCTGGGAAATCTTCCAGACATACAGAATAGGAATAGGAGTTCAGCCTCTTGGGCCTGCTCTGCCATTCCTGGCTGATCTGATATTCCTCACATCCCATTTCCTGCCCTGTCCCCATAACTCCTGACTTCTCTTACTGTATAAGACTGTACTTATCTCAGCCTTCAATATACACAAGGAGTCTGTCCCCACATCTCAGTCCCTATTCACTTCCTCCACCATTTCTTTGTTCCCTATTATTTCCCCAGTCTCATTTTCCAGCAATCCAATAGCCACTCATACCTCTATCTTACCTTTATCGTGAATACCCTCTTGCACCTTATGGCTATCCTCCTCAATCTTACTGATTTTCATGTCATCCACAAACTTCTTAATCATCCCCTTACATTTAACTCCAAATTATTTCATGTACACCACAAACAGCAAGGCCAACACTGAGCATTGCAGAATTTCACTGGAAACAGACGTCCAGTTACAGAAACATTCCTCTACCATCCACCTCTGCTTCCTGCCTCACAGCCAATTTTGCATTAAACATGCTGTTTTGCCTTGGGTCCCATGGGCTTTTACTTTCATGAGGGACTATGTTAAAGTCCATGTAGGCAAGATCATATGCATTATCTTTGTCAACACTCAGAGTTACTTTTTCAAAAACTTTGATCAAATTTACCAAACACAATCTTTCCTGATCAAATCCATGCTGACTATCCCTGATTAATTTGTTTTTCCAAGTGCAAATATATTCAGTCCTTCAAAATTCTTTCTCTTAATTTCCTCAATGCTTAGAGTCTGTGTTATTATTATTTCTTGTGGGTGTGGCAGTGGGAACTAATACATTCACTGATTAACTCAAGGAAGTCTATTAGCTCCTTTTAAAACATAACTTCATTTTGACAGGGAGCATGGTGTCCACAAGAGGGGGGTTTTTCAAACAGTATAAGACACTGATTGGACCTCAACTGGATTACTGAGTACAGATATATAGTTTAGGAAGGAGGTGAGCATACAGCAGAGCAGGTTCAGAGAATGGTTACAAGGATCACAGACTTTAGTTTAGAACAGAGATTGGAGATATTGGGGTTGTTTTACTTGCAGAGGAGAAGGCTAACAGGGTATTTAATAGAAGTTTTCAAAATCATGATCAATCTGGACAATTAGTGAGAAAGTGTTCCCACTCATAAAAGAATCATAATCTGTGATAAAATACATAATATTGACTACAGGTCCCTAGTACAATTACTTCATTCCTCTCTTCTGAGAGTCTCCATGCCACATAAGTAATGATGTTAAAGTTGCAGCTTCATGCAATTCCCTACTTTTTTTCTAACATTTCAACAATTTCTTTGAACTATTTACATTATCACCATTTACCCTCCAACAGTCCAAAGTCTGAATGTCAGAGGTGGAATTTGTCACTCTGAACTGCTGAATGAGGGTTTCTGGAATCCTTGTACCATTTTGTGAGGTCATTGATATAGCTCTATGTATCTAGAATTATATCTTTTGTCCTTCGTATTGCAGGTATTTGCAGACTTTATGATCCTGAGACATTATTTTTGGTCTGAGATTCTGACTTAATAAGGGAAGTGGTGTTTTTTGTGTTTTCTGCTCGAGTAAATCTGGTGAATGCCCATCATTGAACAACACTAAATTCCAAACTGCTTTTAGCCCCGAGTGATTTATCACTGTTTATGTTTCTCTATTTTCCTGTAGATGAAATAGAGAATTCTTTTATTCTGGTTGATTCCTGATTCTGCTGTTAACTTCTTGAACTTATCATGAACCGCAGATCATTCCCAGGTGAGATCGTTTCAGACAAAGTGTCCGTTGAAATGTTTTCACTGACTCACTGAGGTTGTATGCAATGTGGAATTCTCTATCCACGTGGAATAGTAAGCTACTAGTATCACATGTCTAATCCCAACTTCTGTCAAGGTTGCAGAAAGTGAGAACTGCAGATGCTGGAGATCAGAGCTGAAAAATGTGTTGCTGGAAAAGCGCAGCAGGTCAGGCAGCATCAAAGGAGCAGGAGAATCGAAGTTCTGTCAAGGTTGATCTGGGAGACTCAACATCAATAGCTCTGCTGATACCTAAGTTATTAATTGCACACCAACATGAAATTCTTTTATATTTTTGAAATGCCTGGTCCCCAATATGTACTGTCATGTTTACGCTCTACATTTGATAATTTCTGAATGCCCTCGATAAATTCCGCTCCAGATTTCTTCTCTCATGGGTTTTCATATCCTGTCAGCAAACACCAGCACCTGTTATGGTCAGGTGTTTCTTCTGTTCATGATATTTTCTTACACTCTGGACAGGTGGACTGTACTTTGACCAATCATTTGGTCATAATGTATTCCTCATCTGCTTTTTGAGCTTCAAGAGTTTCCTGTAATTTCTCATAAAGTCTGAAATTCACTATTACAGTCAAAAATAATTCAACTTCTTCCAGGAGTACTTGATCTTCTGTTTCAGTTAGATGCAATGTCACTCTGACCAGTGCATCAGCTGCAATCTGCAATTTTCCTGAGATGTAGGCTTCCAGGACCTTTGGCTAAATTGTACCATGAGGTTCTAGTTCTCGCTAAAATATGTATTAAATGCTTTGAAAATGGACTCAAATAAATAGTAACATTATCTACCTCAGTCTCAAGAAGACATCAGTAACTATGGGCCCAAATGCATCCAGGAAATGTACTAACATGATCCTTTTGGTATACAAACCCGATGGTATGCAGTATTCCTGCAGCTGTTGTGACCACAATTTCCACCTCTGAACCTCTGCACACCTTCTGTATCCTCAAACTTTTTAAAAAATTCATCCACAGGATGTGAGCGTCACTGGTGGGATCAGCATTTATTATCCATTCCTATTTGCCCAGAGGGCAGTTTAGAGTCAACTACATTGTTGTGGGTTTGGAGATACATGTCAATCAGACAAAGTAAAGAAGGCAGTTTCTTTGCCTAAAGGACATTAGTTAACCAGATAGGTTTTTACGACAATCGACAGTAGTTACATGGTCACCATTAGGTTCACTTTTAAAACAAAATTCTGATTTTTATTAAAATTATATTTCACTATCTGCCAAGTGATTCAAATTCACCTCCTTAGATTGTTTTTCGGGATTTCTAGCCCCCAGTAACATTACTGTTACCACAATCTCTCTGAACTACTGAAGCGATAGCAGTATCAGGTCCAGTGTACCCTGAAGGTGGCTGCACAGGTGGATAGAGTGGTCAAGAAGGCCTTTGATATGAAGGCAAGCATTGGACAGCATTGAGTATAAGAGCCGACAGGTAATTTTAAATTGTCCAAGACGTTGGTTCGGCTGCATTTAGAATACTGTGCACAGTTCTGGTTACCACATTCAAAAGGATGTGGACGCTTTGAAAAGGGTGCAGAGAAGGTTTACGAGGATGTTGCCTGGTATGGAAGGTGCTAGCTATGAAGAGAGGTTGAGTAGGTTAGGATTGTTTTCTTTAGAAAAAAGGAGATATAGACAGTGTAGATAGAGAAGCTTTTTCCTATGGTGAGGGATTCAATAATGAGAAATCACGCTTTCCTCTTAAAAATAAGTGTGAATGTGACCTAATGGTGTTAAAATTATGGAAGAGAGGTGAAAAGTTTAAGGAGGACACATGCATAAAGTACTTTACACAGAGGGTGGTGGGTGTTTGGAACACATTGCCAGCAGAGGAAGTAGAGGCAGGCACGGTAGATTCATTTAAGGTGCATTTGGACAGATACATGAGTAGGTGGGGAGCAGAAGGATACAGATGCTTAGGAACTAGACGACAGATTTAGACAGTGGATTTGGATCGGCTCAAGCTTGGACGGCCTAAGGACCTGTTCCTGGGCTGTAAATTTTCTTTGTTCTTTGCTATCTATTCAGGTTCCAGTACACCTCTGACCTGGGAAGATGCTGCAACTGTGGTAATGTTACTAGAATAGTCATCCAGAATCCCAGGTTAAAGTTCTTAGGACTTGGGCAAATGTTAAGCTTGAATTCAATAAAAATATGGAAAACAAATCTAGTGTTAGTTTCCCCATCTGCTTCATTAATGTCCTTTAGGGATGGAAATCTGCCATCCATCCCTAGTCTGGCCTACATGTGAATCCAGACCAATAGCAATGTGATTGATTCTGAATTATCCTCTGGGTAATCAGAGACAGACAGAAATGTTTAATCAGCATTCCACATCCCATGAATGAACATAAAGGAAGGCCAAGTTTTCCAAATTTGTTGAAGTCTTCTGATTTCTTTCCTCTGGTCTGCTGGAATATTTCCACATGTCTGTCTTTGTGGACCTCAATCTGTAAACTTCCATTCACAATAATGTCAAAATCCTTCTTAGTTGCCACAATGTTCATTTGCTATCATTGTCACCATACACTGTTCTATTTTTCTGCCCACTGAATCCAATTGTACAGGCTCCTCTAATATGCTAGACTGTCCCTATACTGAGTCTGCGGTATCTCTCTCTCTTATCTAAGGACAAATATCATCTAACTCTCAGAAATTATTTCCCTTCTAACAAACGGAATATTGACTTCAGAACCCGAGTACAGTGCTTCCATTCGCCTCTCTTCAGCATCTCGATAGCATGTGACTGGTGATGTCAGAGTTACATTTTTTTTTAACATATTCACTCTCCATACCACACCACGCCACCCAATTACATGCCTTCCCTTTATATACTTTATCCTGTCCATTTCCCCTGTTTAAAATCATCTTCTTCTCCAACTTTTTTTCTAGACCTGTGCTCTTAAAGAACAAAGTCAAGTCCATTGGGATCAGAATCCCATACAGAGGGGTCACTTATAGAATATATAGCAAATGGGCCATTTGGCTAAACTAGTCTGTGCTGCAGTCTTTGAGGCATTTTCCCAACACTTCTCATCTACATTTAACAACATAACCATCTATTCCTTTCTCCATCAGAAGCTTATCTTACTTCCTTTTAAATATATCCACACTGTATATTTCAACTACTCTGTGTTGTGGGTTCCTTGTTCTTACTGCCCTTTGGGTAAAGACACTTTTTCTAAATTGCCTTTTAGATTTTCTGGTGACTGTCTTATATTGGCTGCCTTTAATTATGTCCTCCATACAAGAGGAAACATCCATAGTGTACCCACTCTTATCAAAATCTTCCATAATTTTAACACCATTAGGTCACATTCACACTTATTTTTAAGAGGAAAGATAACCATCCTATCAATTCTTCCTTAATCTGTATATCCATGCATTTCTATTTCTTCCTCATGAATCTTCTCTGCACTCTCTGCAATTCCACTACAACCTATGAATGCAGTACTTTAAGTATGATCGCACCAAGGATAATATCTCTACTTTGCAGTTCTAGCCATCTTAGAAATAAAGCCACACTTGGTGGGCAAACATATCCAGGACATACCTGACGGCAGCTACAGCCTGTGGAGACTGATTACTGGATGAAGAATGCCATAACATGGTGCAGATAGTCCATCAAGACTGCCATATTGGATTCATAACTAAAACATCCAAAATTGGCTCATGCAGGAAAGCAACAGAACTATGTGTCCTTATCAGGAAAACCCCACAGGTATATCCCAGTAAGGCCTTTTTTGTGAGAAACCCAATCAACACATAGTGACAGTAGTAGCAGTAGCAGTCTTACAAGTAAATGACTCTCAGGGCAAAGTATCAAACCTGATACAGAATTTTCAGTAGTTACAGTCTGCCTCTACAGCTGGGTTCGCAAGCCAAAGGGAAGTCAGACATATGTTGTAGATCTAACAGGATGCTGCAGAATCTGTCCATAAACAGTAGATTTTTCCCGTCAGCCAAACCTGGGCAGTGACCAAGTACAAGGCCAAGGAATATATTGTGCACCCACACAGTCTACCATCTACAGCACAGTGCATCAACAATGTCAGCCTTCTGCTTAGAACCTAGCCAATGGACATAAATCGATGGGGTAACATTATGGACTTCTACGGACCAGAAGGAAGAAGATGGCACCTGATTGAGATGTTAAAGATTATATGGGGCAAAGACAGGGTGAATAGAAAGCTGCTGTTCCCTTTAGTTGCAGGATCAATAACAAAGGATCATAAATGTAAGGTTAAAGGCAGGAGGTTTAGAGGGGATTTGAAGAGTAACTTTCACACAGAGAGTGATGGTGGAATCTGGAAAGCACTGGCTGGGAGGGTAGCTAAGGCAGGTAACCTCAACTTTAAAAAAAACACTACTTGAATGAGCACTTGAAATATTGTTCCACTCAAGGCTATGGGCCATATACTGGGAACTGGGACCAATGCAGACTTATTTCCTTCTGATGCAGACTGGATAAGGAAAAAAAGCTTCTTCTGTACTTCATAATTCAACGATCATCCAGATCTGAGGACTCCCATCCTCCTTCTCAGTAAGTGCCAGTTAGAAATGCAGAAGAAATGGGGAAGAGGTCCAGTATCACCAAAGTATAAACAAGGTTAAACAAGAAGTTGGGAAGGACATAGAAAATAATTTTACAATGCGGATTTGATCTTACAATGTAGACCTGATGGGAAAGATTCTGGTGCTGGAGAATGAATGTAATTTTCATTCATGCTTAAGAATAGCATCTCACATCTTATTGGTCTGACAGGTAATGGTTTTAGTTATATTGGGTATAACAGTATCTAGTATCTATCTAGTAGAGAAAGAAGGCAAGCTGCCAATTGGCTAATCGAAATTAAGGCTGCCCATCAACACCACACTCTCTACTCATCAACTCAACTAGGCCTTCTACTAGGGAAGGGAAAGGGTGCACACTGATAATGTGAAGGAGGCAGCGTTGTACACCTAGGTCTGGCCAACCCATTGTATGAACATCTGTCATAAGATGGCCATACTGGAATCAGAGATTTCTGTCGGACCAACAGCAGGGACTGAAGAGGCTCATAAAGCACAAATACGTCCGGGCAAGCACAGGGATTAGGTGAATCCTGACCAGTAAGACAAGCCATCATGAATAGGGTGTGAACCAATCTGACAAAAACAAAATTATATTTTATCAAATATGTTGTGTAAATTTGGACATAACCTTTTGTATAATTGACCATGTGAACACTGTTATCTTCGAGTAAAAAGTGAGGTCTGCAGATGCTGAAGATCAGAGCTGAAAATGTGTTGCTGGTTAAAGCACAGCAGGTTAGGCAGCATCCAAGGAACAGGAAATTCGACGTTTCGGGCCAGAGCCCTTCATCAGGAAGGGCTCTGGCCCAAAATGTCGAATTTCCTATTCCTTGGATGCTGCCTAACCTGCTGTGCTTTAACCAGCAACACATTTTCAGCTCTGAACACTGTTATCTACCATACTTTGTTATGATAGAATGTGCTGTAACTATTAGTTTCAGAGTCACAGGAGAGGCATTGCTCTGTCCTTTGAGTCACTTGCAAGTATTTGATAAAGGGGACTGGGAAAAGAATATCTTTAGCATCCAGAGTAGGTTATTTATAGAGTCATAGAGTCATAGAGATGTACGGCACGGAAACAGACCCTTCGGTCCAACCTGTCCATGCTGACCAGATATCCCAACCCAATCTAGTCCCACCTGCCAGCACCCACCCCATATCCCTCCAAACCCTTCCTATCCATATACCCATCCAAATGCCTCTTAAATGTTGTAATTGTACCAGCCTCCACCACATCCTCTGGCAGCTCATTCCATACACGTACCACCCTCTGTGTGAAAAAGTTGCCCCTTAGTTCTCTTTTATATCTTTCCCCTCTCACCTTAAACCTATGCCCTCTAGTTCTGGATTCCCTCACGCCAGGGAAAAGACTTTGTCTATTTATCCTATCCATGCCCCTCATAATTTTATAAACCTCTATAAGGTCACCCCTCAGCCTCCGACGTTCCAAGGAAAACAGCCCCAGCCTGTTCAGCTTCTTCCCTGTAGCTCAGATTCTCCAACCCTGGCAACATCCTTGTAAATCTTTTCTGAACCCTTTCAAGTTTCACAACATCTTTCCAATAGGAAGGAGACCAGAACTGCACGCAATATTCCAACAGTGGCTAGCCAATGTCCTGTACAGCCACAACATGACCTCCCAACTCCTGATGAAGGGCTTATGCTCGAAACGTCGAATTCTCTATTCCTGAGATGCTGCCTGGCCTGCTGTGCTTTGACCAGCAACACATTTTCAGCTCCCAACTCCTGTACACAATACTCTGACCAATAAAGGAAAGCATACCAAACGCCTTCTTCACTATCCTATCTACCTGCGACTCCACTTTCAAGGAGCTATGAACCTGCACTCCAAAGTCTCTTTGTTCAGCAACACTCCCTAGGACCTTACCATTAAGTGTATAAATCCTGCTAAGATTTGCTTTCCCAAAATGCAGCACCTCACATTTATCTGAATTAAACTCCATCTGACACTTCTTAGCCCACTGGCCCATCTGGTCCAGATCCTGTTATAACCTGAGGTACCCCTCTTCGCTGTCCACTACACCTCCAATTTCTCCCACTGTACAACATATGCTTCAGTTATACAGGGTATCTGTGAGACTACATCTGTGCGCTCTTATTTAAGAAAGGTTGAAGATGGACTGAAGGTGATTCAGAGGACCTTTGCTACACTGATCCCTGGAATTAGCTGTTTGTCTTAGGAGGACAGATTTTGCAGCTGGGCTTATTTCCACTGGAGTTTAGAACAAAGAATAAGATGGTTTTGACAAGGTGAACATGGAATGGGTGTTTTCTCTTTGGGTGATAACAGAAACAGTAGGCAATGTACTAAAATTAGGAGTCACCCTTTGAGGACAAAGGTGAGGGAAAAAGAATGCTCTCAGAAGGTGGCGTGACTTTGGAACGTGCTGCCTCAGAAGATTACAGAGGCAGGTCACTAAATACTTTTTTTTAAAAAAGAGATGGATGGATTCTTTTTAGGTAAGAGAATCATAGATTATGGGATGAATGGGAATTTCTATTTTGATATAAACAGATCAACCATGATATTACTGATTGGTGAAGTAGCTTGAGGGGTCAAAACGATTGTTTCAGCTCTTACTTCACACGTCCACATGTTCTTAAATCACTGCACACCCTGGTATGCAGGTAGACACATAATGCTATTAGGGAGAGAGTTCCTGCATTATGACCCAGTGATAATGAAGAAACTGTTATAGTTCCAAATCAGGATGGCGTGTGGCTTGGAGAGGGACTTGAAGGTGGTGGTTTTCCTGTGCGTTTGTTGCTCTTGTCCTTCTAGACAATGGAAATCATAGATTGGGAACAAGATATCAAAAGAGACTTGGCAAGTTACTGTAGTGCATCTTGTAAATAGTACACACTGCTTTTACTGAGCATCGGTGGTGGAGGGAGTGGGGTTTGTGGATGTGGTGCCAATCAAGTGAGCTGTTTCTGTCTGGATAGTATCAAGCTTGAGTTTTGTTGAGGCTGCCCTCATCCAGGCAAGTGGGAAATATATCATCAAACTGCTATCTTGTGCCATCTAGATGGTGATCAGGTATTAGGGAGCTAGGAGGTGAGTTACTTGCCACAGACCTGCCTGAATGACAGCACATATATGGCTGATCCAGGATATTAGTGGGAATTCAGAGATGGTAATGCTATTGAACACCAAAGGGTGATGGTTAGATTCACTCTTGTTGGAGATGGTCACTGCCTGGCACTTTCCTGCAGTGAATGTTGCTTGCCACTGGTTGTTGTCCATACTTTGCTACTGAAATAGGACACTGCCTATTTCAGTATATACAGTATCACAAATGGTGCAAAATATGGTTGGTCCTACGACACTATCCTGAGGACCTCCACAGATACGCTCTGGAGCCAAGATGACTGAGCCTCAATCCACAACCTTTGTGCCGAATATGGCTCCAACCAGAGAGTTTTGCCTTCAATTCCCATTGATTCTAATTTTGCTAGGCTCCTTAGTACTATGCTTGGTAAAATATTGTTTTAATGTCAAGGACACTCATTCTCACCTCTCTTCACACCTAGAGTTTATCGAAGGCTGTGATGAAGTCTGGAACCTAACGGCCTTTGCAGAATGCAACCTGAGCATCAGTGAAGGGATTATACTTTTATAAGTGCTGCTTCACAGCACTGTTGATTACACCTACCATCACTTTGATTATGATTGAATACAGACAGCTGTAGCAGTAATTGACTGGGTTGGATCTATCCTGCGCTTTTGTCCTTTTTGTGTACAGGTCATACCTGGGTAATTTTCCACATTATTGGTGGTTGGCGTTGTAGTAATAGTACTGGAACAGTTTGGCTAAGGGTGCCACAAGTTCTGGAGTGATGTTTTCAATAATGTTGCCCAGATTTTGTTAAGCCCATGTATCCAGTATCCAGTGATTTCAGCCATTTCTTAGTGTCACTTGGGAGTAAATTGCAGTGACTGGAGACTGACAATTGTCTGTGATTCTGGAGACCTCAGATGGAGACTATGGTGAATCATCCACTTGTCATTTCTGGCCTGAAGTTGGATACAAATAGCATTATCTTTAGTATGCTGGGTCCCTGTCATTGAGGATTGGATATTGTGACGTGTTCCCCTCCAGTGAGGAATTTAATTTTCTTTCCTTTTTTAAAATTCATTCACAGGATGAGGGCATTGCTGGGTAGTCCAGCATTTATTGCCCATCCTTAACTGCTCAGAGGCCAGTTAAGGGTGAACCAGATTGCTTTGGGTCTAGAGTCACATGTAGGCCAGACCAGGCGAGGAAGACAGATGTCCTTCCCTGAAGGATATTAGTGAACCAGATGAGTTTTTCTGACAATCAATAATGATATCATGGTCATCATTACACTTTTAATTCAATTATTGAATTCAAATTCCAACTTCTGCCATGGTAAGGTTCATTCCTTGGTCCCCAGAACATGACATGGGTCTCTGGATTAACAGTCCAGTGATAATGCCACTAGGTCATCACCACCACTTTCACAACTGGATGTTATAGAACTGCAGAGCTTAGACTAGATAGGGAATTGGTTGTGGAATTATGTAGCACTATCACTTGCTGCTTCTGCTGTTTGAATATAAGTACATCCTGTGGTTGTACTTGCACCAGGTATTCAGCTCACTTTTAGGTATGAAGGCAAAGGTGAGGACTGCAGATGCTGGAGATCAGAGTTGAGAGTGTGGTGCTGGAAAAGTACAGCAGGTCAGGCAGCATCCGAGGAGCAGGAGAATCGATGTTTTGGGCAAAAGCCTTCTATCAGGAATGCGGCTCGGAGCCTCAAGGGTGAAGAGATAATTGGGAAGAGGGGCGGGGTGGGAGGGGGAAGGAAGCTGAGAGTGGGGGGGGCGGGGTGGGAGGGGGAAGGAAGCTGAGAGTGGGGGGGGGCTGGGTAGAGTACAATAGGTGGACGGGGGTGGGGAGAGAGCAATAGGTAGACAGGGCGGGGAGAGAGCAATAGGTGGACACGGGGGGGGGGGGTGGGGAGAGCGCAAGAGGTGGACGGGGGGTGGGGAGAGAGTGCAATAGGTGGGTGGGAGGTGGGGAGAATGCAATAGGTAGACGGGGTGGGGAGAGAGCAATAGGTGCAATGGATGGACGGGGGTGTGGAGAGAGTGCAATAGGTGGACAGGGGGTGGGGAGAGAGCAATAGGTGGACGGGGGGTGGGGAGAGTGCAATAGGTGGATGGGGGGTGGGGAGAGAGTGCAATAGGTGGACGGGGGGTGGGGAGAGAGTGCAATAGGTGGACGGGGGGGGTGGGGAGAGAGAGCAATAGGTGGACGGTGGGGTGGGGAGAGAGCAATAGGTGGACGGGGGGTGGGGAGAGTGCAATAGGTGGATGGGGGGTGGGGAGAGAGTGCAATAGGTGGACGGGGGGTGGGGAGAGAGTGCAATAGGTGGACGGGGGGGTGGGGAGAGAGAGCAATAGGTGGACGGTGGGGTGGGGAGAGAGCAATAGGTGGACGGGGGTGGGGAGAGAGTGCAATAGGTGGACGGTGGGTGGGGAGAGTGCAATAGGTGGACGGGGGGTGGGGAGAGTGCAATAGCTGGGTGGGGGTAGGGAGAGAGAGCAATAGGTGGACGGGGGGGTGGGGAGTGTGCAATAGGTGGATGAGGGTGGGGAGTGCAATAGGTGGGCGGGGGGTGGGGAGAGTGCAATAGGTGGACGGGGGGTGGGGAGTGTGCAATAGGTGGATGAGGGGTGGGGAGTGCAATAGGTGGGCGGGAGGTGGGGAGAGAGTGCAATAGGTGGACGGGGGGTGGGGAGTGTGCAATAGGTGGATGAGGGTGGGGAGAGAGCAATAGGTGGACGGGGGGTGGGGAGAGAGCAATAGGTGGATGAGGGGTGGGGAGAGAGCAATAGGTGGACGGGGGGTGGGGAGTGTGCAATAGGTGGATGAGGGTGGGGAGTGCAATAGGTGGGCGGGGGGTGGGGAGAGAATGCAATAGGTGGACGGGGGGGGTGGGGAGAGAGTGCAATAGGTGGACGGGGGGTGGGGAGAGTGCAATAGGTGGACGGGGGGTGGGGAGAGAGCAATAGGTGGACGGGGGGTGGGGAGAGTGCAATAGGTGGATGGGGGGTAGAGAGAGTGCAATAGGTGGACGGGGGGTGGGGAGAGTGCAATAGGTGGACGGGGGGTGGGGAGAGAGCAATAGGTGGACGGGGGGTGGGGAGAGAGAGCAATAGGTGGACTGGGGGGTGGGGAGAGAGAGCAATAGGTGGACGGGGGGTGGGGAGAGAGAGCAATAGGTGGACGGGGGGTGGGGAGAGTGCAATAGGTGGACGGGGGGTGGGGAGAGAGAGCAATAGGTGGACTGGGGGGTGGGGAGAGAGAGCAATAGGTGGACGGGGGGGTGGGGAGAGAGAGCAATAGGTGGACGGGGGGGTGTGGAGAGAGAGCAATAGGTGGACGGGGGGTGGGGAGAGAGAGCAATAGGTGGACGGGGGGGTGGGGAGAGAGAGCAATAGGTGGACGGGGGGTGGGGAGAGAGCAATAGGTGGACGGGGGGGTGGGGAGAGTGCAATAGGTGGACGGGGGGTGGGGAGAGAGAGCAATAGGTGGACGGGGGGTGGGGAGAGTGCAATAGGTGGACGGGGGGTGGGCAGAGCAATAGGTGGATGGGGGGTGGGGAGAGTGCAATAGGTGGACGGGGGGTGGGGAGAGAGTACAATAGGTGGACGGGGGGTGGGGAGAGCAATAGGTGGATGGGGGGTGGGGAGAGTGCAATAGGTGGACGGGGGGTGGGGAGAGAGTACAATAGGTGGACGGGGGGTGGGGAGGGTGGGGAGAGTGCAATAGGTGGACGGGGGAGTGGTGGGGAGAGTGCAATAGGTGGACGGGGGGTGGGGAGGGTGGGGAGAGTGCAATAGGTGGACGGGGGGTGGGGAGAGAGAGCAATAGGTGGACGGGGGGGTGGGGAGGGTGGGGAGAGTGCAATAGGTGGACGGGGGGGTGGGGAGGGTGGGGAGAGTGCAATAGGTGGACGGGGGGTGGGGAGAGTGCAATAGGTGGACGGGGGGTGGGGAGAGTGCAATAGGTGGATGAAGCTGCTGAAGCAAGCTGCCAAATTGAAGACACGTCCTCCTACCGCCACCTCAACCACAACCTTGCCTCCCATCACCAAACTATCATCTCCTAATCCATACAGAACCTTATCACCTCAGGGGTCTCCCACTCACAGCTTCTAACCTCATAGTTCAGGAATCCTGCACCGTCTGGTTCTACATAAGCCTGACCTATCATCTCAGCCTGCTCCGGCCCCACTGTACTCATCTCCACATATCTCAATACTGTCCTACTTCCACCCACTCCCCCCCCCCCGCCCCCCCCGCCACCCCCTCTGGTCCGGAACTCTCCACCTACATTCGGGACACTACCCACACCCTTTACCTCCTCGAAGACTTCAGTTTCCCTGGCCCCCAATGCCTCAACTTCACCACAGACGTCCAGTCCATATACACCTCCACCCACCATAACCAGAGCCTCCAAGTCCTCCGTTTCTTCCTCTCCTGACATCGCCACGGTACCCTTCCACTGACATTCTAATTTGTTTGACTGAACTGGTCCTCACCCTCAACAATTTCTCCTTAAAAACTCCCACCTCCTCCAGATGGAAGGGGTAACCATGGAAACCTGCATGGGCCCCAGCTATGCCTGTCTCGTTGTCGGCTATGTAGAACAGTCCATCTTCCACAGTTACACCGACACCACTCCCCACCTTTTTCTCCACTACACTGTTGACTGCATTGGTGCCACCTCGTGCTCCCGCGAGGAGGTTGAACAGCTCAACTTCACCAACACATTCCACCCGACCTTAAATTTAACTGCACCATATCTGGCACCTCCCTCCCTTTCTTGGGCCTCTCCATCTCCATTAACGGTGACTGACTCAACACTGACGTTTTCTACAAACCCACCGACTCCCACGGCTACCTGGATTACACCTCTTCCCACCCTACCTCCTGCAAAAATGCTATACCATATTCCCAATTCCTCCACCTCCGCCGTATCTGCTCCCAGGAGGATCAGTTCCACCACAGAACACACCAGATAGCCTCCTTCTTCAAAGACCGCAATTGCCCCTCCCACATAGTTGAAGATGACCTCCAACGTATCTCATTCGCCTTCTGCACTGCCATCCTCAAACCCCACCCCTCCAACCACAACAAGGATAGAACCCCTCTGGTCCTCACCTTCCACCCCACCAATCTCCATATAAATCACATCACCCTCCGCCATTTCTGCCACATACAAATGGACCCCACCAAGAGAGATATATTTCCCTCCCCACCCCTAACCACATTCCATAAAGACCATTCCCTCCTTGACTACCTCGTCAGGTCCACGGACCCCAACAACCCACCCTCCCCTCCCGGCACCCTTCCCTGCCACCACAGGAATTGCAAAACTTGCACCCACACTACCTCCTTCACCTCCATCCAAGGCCCCGAACGAGCCTTCCACATCCAAAGTTTCATCTGCACATCCACACGTCATTTACTGTATCCACTGCTCCCGATGCAGTCTCCTTTACATTGGGGAGACGGGATGCCTACTCGCACAGCAATTTAGAGAACATCTCCGGGACATCTGCACCAACCAACCCACCCAATGCCCCGTGGCCGAACACTTCAACTCCCTCTCCCACTCCGCCAAGGACATGCAAGCCCTGAGTCTCTTCCATAGCCACTCCCTCACCACCCAACACCTGGAGGAAGAATGCCTCATCTTCTGCCTCAGGACCCTCCAATCCCATGGGATCAGTGTGAATTTCACCAGTTTCCTCATTTTCCCTCCTCCCATCTTATCCCAGTTCTAACCTTCCAGCTCAACACCGCCCTCATGACCTGTTCCACCTGTCCATCTTCCTTCCCACCTACCCGCTCCACCTTTCCCTCTGACGTATCACCTTTATCCCCACCTCCATATACCTACTGTACTTTCAGCTACCTTCCCCTCGCCCCACCTCTCTCCCATTTATCTCTCCACCCCTGAGGCTCCCAGCCTCATTTCTGATGAAGGACTTTTGCCCGAAATATTGATTTTCCTGCTCCTTGGATGCTGCCTGATCTGCTGTGTTTTTCCAGCACCACACTCTTGACTCATTTTTAGGTATACCTTGTGCTGGCATGCCCTCCTGCACTCTTCATTGATCTCTTTGCTGACAGTAATTGAACAGTGAGGGATATGCTGGGCCATGTGATTACAAACTGTGGTTTAATACAAGTCTGCCGCTGATGGCCCATAGCATCACGTGGATGCCCATTTTTATGCGGCTAGATCTGTTTAAAATCCATCCCATTTAGCACGCAGTACTGCCAGATAACATGGCTTGTTGTAAAGGCATGGGGGTGGCCTCAATACAGTTAACAGGATGCCCTCCAGCTTGAAAACAGCAACAGGGACACACTGCAAATAAATCAAGTGTCAAAAATGGAATCACCCAAACTCCAATTTTCCAAACTTAAGATAAAAACATAGACTTATTAGTGACAAGGGATGTCTTTTGGAGTGAGGATGAGTGTTGGGGATTTCACCACATATCAACCTTTGTCTGCAGCTGACAGGGAACAGGGAGCTCACCTGCAGCACTGGGTCCCCAAGCAGCCACCAGGATGCAGTCTCCCAGCCACTTCATCTGAGTTCCTGCAGCAACCTGGAGATTGACGAGACACTTCCGCTGGTCTCTGTGTATGCTCTCAAGTAGCCATGAATAGTCATAGACTGTCTACCCCCTCCAAAACTATGGTGCAGGGATATGGCACACCTGCCAGCAGTAGGTGTTTTAGTGTGTGCCCAACTCTGTCTCTGCTTAAATGGGACTAAACATTTACCCCAACAGAGTCAACTCACATGTTGAGTTTTTACAGCCCTCTTTTTGTTTTTATTTCAGATTTAACAGTCCATTTTGTAAACGCTTGTGTGCAATTTGCTTGTTTGTAGAAGAACACTAAGCCTGTTCAAAGATAATTTGCTGACTGTGTAATATTTTGTGACAATTTGCTATGTAAATGCCACTCCTTTTGCTTAAATGAAGATGACCAGATGTTCAAAGATGTCAACAAATGAGAAAAAGGAAGGACTTAATTTTTTAAAAAAGTGCAAATACCAGTCATTGAAGTCATAGTAAAGGTGCAGTGCAAAATTAGACAAAGTAGGAGCCCTACAGTATTACTGTAAAAATGACAAAAAAGTAATTGAAACTGTTCAGAAGGGAAAAGCTGCGATTGTGAGGACAGAATTAAGAGGTGGGGCTCTCCCCACGGAAGCAAAGGAGATTTAAAAGAAGTTTTAAAATTATAGTACATTTTGATGCACTTTCCTAGTATACTCTGCATCTCATTGTGGAGTCAGTGATAAGAGATTCTTTAAATTAAAATTGTCATTAAGGATGCATGGACTTGATGGGCCAAATGGCCTCCTCCTCTGCTGCAAATTACTATTTCTATAATAATGGACCAAGTAGGAAAATAGTAATAGTGGACGTAGCATTGAACTTTGTCAAAGGGAATATTTTTAAGAGCTAGCAGGGAAAAATTTGGAACAGTGAATAGAGAGCAAAGGACAGAAAACATTGTTCTGCATATCTGTAACAAATGGGAGATTTTTGTGTAGTAGTTTCAAATAGTTCGAAAGCAACAGCTAAACAAAGAAAAAATTCAGGATTAAAGAGAAAGAGAAATAAAATGCAAAGTGATATTATTGAAAATTATTTTCACACAATGAATGGTTAAGTTCTTGAATGCATTGCCTGAGCGTTTGATCGAGGAAGCTTCAATCAAGGTATTCAAATGGCGATTAAATGGTTATTAGAAAAGGAATAATGTCCAAGGTTATGGGGAGAGGGCAGGGCAATGGCACTAGTTGGGATGCTCATCTGGACAGCTGGTACAGACACAATGGGCCAAATGACTTCCTTCTGCACTGTAACAATTCTGTGGAATTAACTTTGTTAAAAATCACACAACACCGGGTTATAGTCCAACAGGTTTGTTTGGAAGCACTAGCTTTCAGAGCACTGCTCCTTCATCAGGTGGTTAAGAGTAGTGCTCCAAAAGCTAGTGCTTCCAAATAAATCTGTTGGACTATAACCTGGTGTTGTGTGACTTTTAACTTTGTACACCCCAGTCCATCACTGGATCTCCAAGTTATGGAATTAACTGTTTACTTCATTGAATTAATAAACACAATTCTGCCACACTAATGAAAGGAATATTAAGAAAAAGGTTCAATAATGACAACGACAGTATCTTCCTAAAATAGACAAATTCATTAGTATCACACTCAACCACCATTATTGGGTTAATTCTGAAGCAGGGAAGGATAACTACAAAGTATCTCAGTGTGGCACTGGCAGTGGCCTGGGGTAGATCTAATTGTGTGAGAAATAGAATTTTAAAAGATGGTGAAAGACAGCAGTTATGAATCTGCTTTCACTTCCTTCTACTGAACAGTAACTTTCTGACTTCATTTTAATGCACCAACTCTGTAAAGTCTTCTAAAGTTTTTCACTTCAAATCAGTAAAGGGTAAACATCAATTCTTTCAATACTTACTGTAGCCGAAGACAAGTAGGCATAACACAAATGGTGAAGCAACAGCACCAAATAACTTGTGTATCAAGGGCCATTCAGAAGCACATCCTTCCTCTAAAGATAATAAAAACATATTAGAATTTGTATTTTCACTACAGAAACAGTGGCCTGAAAGAACTATGAAGAAAATCAAGATGCAACCAAAGTTTGTTTCATGAAATAGTAGGTATCATCAACACTACGTGTTGTTAACAAGGAAGGCTACAGTTAGGTTAGGAGTTGTAGTTTCTATATTACAACAATCACTATTTCCTGCCTGGTTATAGCATGGGCTGTGACTTGTGCCAACAGAGCCATTTTTGTTCAACTGCATTTAAATAATTTAGGCATTCTTCTGTCATCCAACTTGGTGGCACAGAATTACTAGAATAAGGAGTAGGAACCATTAAAGTTCTGGGCCCTTTTGTTTATAGTATCGAGCTCCCACAATTTTGTAAGTTTTCACTCCATGCCAGAAGGATGGCACCCTCGAACATGGAATCAAATAAACTAACGAGATCCAGGTGGCAGGAAAACTCCTAACCCAAACTAGGCCAAGTAGTACTCACTCAGATTCCCCGAGGAGATTTTAAACTCCGATTCCAAACCAGACCAGATGGCACTCAGTCTCCTCAAAGAAATGGAAATCTCTGATTCCTAACAAGGTGCAGTGTAGTATCCCTACCCCTGAACTACAATGCTCAGATTCAAATCACATCTGCTCCAGAGCTGTGTAATAACATTTCTGAACAGATTGATTAGAAAATACCTGCTCTTACCTCTTCCAGCTCAATTTTGATTTGGCCCCCTCCTTCTTTCTGTATCTCTCCCTCACCTTTGATGTCATTGCACTGCCCATAACAGGCTCTGCACATAAATTAATTAATTGTAAAACATGGATGATTTACTCATGGTGGCTAATAGGTGAAAAAGTAGCATGGGTGATTAGGTGATGGGGGAAAATAAAACATTCAGATGTGTTAGAGCACTTCTGAATATTGAACAAGGAAGGTGTTGCTTTGGTCTTGTGTTAGAACATAGATAGAACATAGAACATAGAACAATACAGCACAGAACAGGCCCTTCGGCCCACGATGTTGTGCCAAACATTTGTCCTAGCTTAACCACCTATCCATGTACCTATCCAATTGCTGCTTAAAGGCCACCAATGATTCTGACTCTGCCACTCCCACAGGTAGTGCCCCCACCATGCCCCCACCACTCTCTGGGTAAAGAACCTAACCCTGACATCCCCCCTATACCTTCCTCCCTTCACCTTAAATTTATGTTCCCTTGTAACACTCTGTTGTACCCAGGGAAAAAGTCTCTGACTGTCTACTCTATCTATTACCCTGATCATCTTATAAACCTCTATCAAGTCACCCCTCATCCTTCACCATTCCAATGAGAAAAGGCCTAGCACTCTCAACCTATCCTCGTACGACCTATTCTCCATTCCCGGCAACATCCTGGTAAATCTCCTCTGCACCCCCTCCAAAGCTTCCACATCTTTCCTAGAGTGAGGCGACCAGAACTGCACACAGTACTCCAAATGTGGCCTTACCAAGGTCCTGTACAGCTGCAACATCATCTCACGACTCTTGAATTCAATCTCTCTGCTAATGAATTCAATCCCTCTGCTAACACACCATAGGCCTTCTTACAAGCTCTATCCACCTGAGTGGAACTTTCAAAGAGCTATGAACATACACCCCAAGGTTCCTCTGCTCCTCCACCTTACTAAGAACCCTACTGTTAACCCTGTATTCCGCATTCTTATTTGTCCTTCCAAAATGGACAACCTCACACTTGACAAGGTTGAACTCCATCTGCAACTCCTCAGCCCAGCTCTGCATCATATCTAAGTCCCTTTGCAGCCAACAACAGCCCTCTTCACTATCCACAACTGCACCAATCTTCGTATCATCTGCAAATTTACTGACCCCACCCTTCGACTCCCTCTTCCAAGTCATTAATAAAAATTACAAACAGCAGAGGACCCAGAAATGATCCCTGTGGAACTTCACTTGTAACTGGGCTCCAGCCTGAATATTTACCACCTACCACCACTCTCTGACTTTGACCGGTTAGCCAGTTCTCTATCCAACTGGTCAAATTTCCCACTATCCCATGCCTCCTGACTTTCCGCATAAGCCTACCATGTGGAACCTTATCAAATGTCTTACTAATAAAGTCCATGTACACTACATCCACTGCTCTACCCTCATCCACATGCTTGGTCACCTCCTCAAAGAATTCAATAAGACTTGTAAGGCAAGACCTACCCCTCACAAATCCGTGCTGGCTGTCCCTAATCAAGCAGTGTCTTTCCAGATACTCATAAATCCTATCCCTCAGTACCCTTTCCATTACTTTGCCTACCACAGAAGTAAGACTAACTGGCCTGTAATTCCCAGGGTTATCCCTATTCCCCTTTTTTGAACAGGGGCATAACATTCGCCACTCTCCAATCCCCTGGTACCACCCCCCGTTGACAGTGAAGATGAATAGATCATTGCCAACGGCTCTGCAATTTCCTCTGTTGCTTCCCACATAATACTAGGATATATCCCGTCAGGCCCGGGGGACTTGTCTATCCTCAAGTTTTTTAAAATGCCCAACACATCTTCCTTCCTAACAAGTATCTCCTCTAGCTTACCAGTCCGTTTCATTCTCTCCTCTTCAACAATACGGTCCCTCTCCTTTGTAAATTCTGAAGAAAAGTACTCATTCAAGACCTCTCTTATCTCTTCCGACTCAATACACAGTCTCCCACTACTGTCCTTGGTCGGACCTACAATGTTGCAGTGATAGCATCACTACCTCTGAAGAGGTTCAAGTCCCATCTGCTCCAGCTTGTGCAATTACATCCTTGAACAGGTTGGTTAGAAAATACCTGACTTAATTTACAAGTACTGCTATCGATAACAACTCTTCACAAGAATAGCAGCGACTGCCTGATGAAGTACAAGTACATTGTGGACACTCTGGAGGAGGAAGCATGTTTTCACTGATGGGTGAGTTCCGAACCAGAGGACATAATTTAAAAATAAGGGGTAGGCCATTTAGAACAGAGTTGAGAAAAACTTCTTCACCCAGAGAGTGGTGGGTGTATGGAATGCTCTGCCCCAGAAGGCTGTGGAGGCCAAGTCTCTGGATACTTTCAAGAAAGAGTTGGATAGAGCTCTTAAGGATAGTGGAATCAAGGGTTATGGGGATAAGGCAGAAACAGGATACAAATTGAGGATGATCAGCCATGATCATAATGAATGGTGATGCTGGCTCAAAGGGCAGAATGGCTTACTCCTGCACCTATTGTCTATTGTCAAATGTATCTAACACAATTTAAGTTGTTTGCATCTTGCTAATACTTCTGCAAGTTCAATCACTAAAAGAACATTTCTTCACATAAAATACTGCGGATGCTGGAAATCTGGAGGAAAAGCAAAGTGCAGAGTTTCTTCATAACTTAGTTTTATTTTACATTTCCTCTTGATGATGGTACAGCGCCTGATAGAAAGAAACGGTGGAAAACATTGTCACAAAGCGGTTCCTTTTGTCAAGGATACTGTGTCCTTGATTTTTTTCAGAGGGGTCACAAAACTTTCCTGGCTCCAATTAGACTGGTTTGGTACAGAGATTAAAGGGCATTTAAAGGCTTTTTTGTTTATATGTAAACAGATGAGTCTTCAGGCCAAAGGGGTCATGTTTTAGAAGTGACCTATATATTGGAAGGGGAGTGGTCAGCTCTCTAGCTGAGCAGTTCAGTCCAGAAATAGTTAGGAGTTCAGCTGTGCGGAAATAGCTCTCTCGCCTTTTCTGTCCTTCTAACTTCAACCTATTCCTTTTTTTTTAAAACTGATTTTAAGTGTGTTTGGTTATTGGGACTGTCGTGTATATGCAGAACAGCATAATTAAGTCTAGTTTGGTTAGACTGCGTTCTGGAGGGGTTCTATATTCTGTTCTTTGTGTTTCATTGTGTAATTTTGTGAATAAATTTCTGTCTCTTTTAAAATCTAGTAGTCACCCTAGCTAACTTACTCCAGATAGTTTTCACTGTATACTTACTGAAACAAATTTCAAAGTTATGGGTTGCCTGCTCAAGAATATTTTGAGTGGTCTGGCCTAGTCCAAACAATACTGTTTCATAAACCTAAATGAAGAATTTCTGCTTCGTGCAGAATTTCACATCTCTGAGTTAGAAACAGTTGGAGATATTTTTGTCCTGGTCAATAAAAATTACTTAGCATGCTCACCACTGTACTCATACTTCTTCATAATCAAAATTATAGTTGTGATGATTGTTATATGCACGAACATAGCGACTAGAATCGGTAACCCTGCCAAACACAAGAATATTAATAGGATATTATGAAGTAGCAACCACATTTAGCTTCTGTGTGCATGTCAGATTATAAAATTTCACAAATATTTAATAAAATTTTCTATATTTCACTTCAGTAAATAGTCCATTAGTTGTGCAACATATCCCACAAGAAAACAGGAGCAGGAGTAGGCCATTAAATAGGATCATGGCTGATCTGACATTCCTCATGTCCACTTTCCTGCCCTTTCCCCATAACCCTCAATTTCCCGATTAATCAACAATTTATCTCAGTCTTAAATATGGACAAGGACTCTGCCCCACAACTCTCTCTGGCAAGGAATTCCAAGGACTCTCAATCCTCTGACATAATTCTTCCTCACCTCAGTCTTAAATTGATGCCCTTTTATTTTGAGACTCTGCCCTCTGGTCCTAGACTCTCCCATGAGGGGAAACATTCTCTCAGCATTTATCCTGTCAAACCCTAAAAGGATCCTATGTGTTTCAAAGAGATCACATCTCATTCTTCTAAACTCTAGTGAATAGAGTCCCAACTTGTTTAGTCTTTGGTCTCAAGACAATCCCTCCATTACTAGGCATCATTCTAGTGAACCTTTTCTCAATGGCCTCAAATGAAAGATATATTTTCTTAATAAGAGGTCCAAATTTGCTCACAGTATTCCAGATGTGGTCTCACCACCACCTTGTACAGTTCCAGTAAGATTTACCTACTCATATACTCCAACCCCCTTGAAATAAGAGACAAAATTCCATTAGCCTTCCTTGTTTACATGTTAGTTATCTGGGTTTCAAGCAGAACTACCCTAAATCCCTTTGTGTTGCAGCTTTCTGCAGTTTTTCTCCATTCAAATCATATTTTGCTCTTTTGCCCTCCTTTCCAAAATGAACAACTTTGCATTTTCCCCCATTATACTCCATTTGCCATCTTTTTGCCCATTTACTTTATCTATCAATCTCTCTTAAGCTGCTTTTATTCTCTTGCATTCTGCCTTTTGACCTACTTTTGTGTTGTCTGAAAATTTGGCGACAGTACATTCATTTCTGCAAATCCCAATAAAACACATCTACTGACTCTCCTCTATCCACTCTGGTTGAGACTTCCTTGAAAAACTCTTAATACATTAGTCAGGCATGATTTCCCTTTCATGAAGCTTGATTAGATTATAAATTTTTCTAAATGTTTTACTATTACTTCTCTTGAAATCGATTCTAATAAATCTCCAACAGTTGATGTGAGGATAATTGGCCCATAGTTACCCATTTTTTGCCTCTCTCCTCTTTCTGAAGAGGAGTATCACATTGGTGGCTTTCCATCCTCTGGTTCTTCCCCAGAATGCAGTTTTTTTTTGGAAAGTTATTACCAATGCATCCACTATCTCTATAGGAATCTCTTTCAGGATTCTAGGATGCAAGACATTAGGGTCAGGGGACTTAACTGCCTTTAGCCCCATTAGTTTGTCAATACTACTTCTCTAGTGGTGGTGATGGTACTTAATTCGTCCTCCATAATCTTATTGTCAGCTTTTATATTCTTTGCTAGTTTGACCTCAGTTTACTTTCACTGTCTTTATTACCTTTTTAGTCCTCCTTATGACTTATGAGGATGAACTGTATTAACTTGGCTTATGCTCCCCTAAGTATAGACATCAGGTGTTCAAAATGTTAAAAAAACGTCAATGGTTTGGATAGCAATACTGCTGAAAAAGGCACATTTTGTCAAAGATTTTCTTCTTGCATACTTCAGAACTATTCAGGAGAATTACCAACTTAAGGGGAAAACCAACATTTATACTATATGACAGGATGATTTTGAATGGTTGGCAAGTGGATTCCATTTAGTAGTGGTATTCCTGTGGAGAATGCACCAATTAATAACTATTGACAGTTAGCTGCCAGGCTTTGTTTAAATTTTAAACAAGGCAGGTGGATGCTGACTGTCAAGACTATCACCTACTTTGCTGAACTGAAAAAGGTGTACTGACCCTACATGCTCTTACTGTCTGCAAAGAACAGAACCCTGTGTGTATTAAAATGTGTAGCTTCCAGTACATGAATGTGCACCACTACGCTGTAAGCATAAAGCTACTTCCTCTGGAATGGGGAATCCAGAACAAGATGGAATTGGCCATCTGAGAGGGAAGTCACAAGCATTTTCTTTCACAGAGAGGCAGAAAAAGCTGGATTTTTTTTATCCACGCACAGGCTCTGGAAGCTGGGCAATTGAAAATGTTAACATTGAAATCCATAGATTATTGTAAATGAATATGAAACAATGTCTTACAAAGATCTAACTGAATAGCAAAACAGCATCAAGGAACTTACTCCTGTTCCTGACTCTGAACCTTTCTATAGTATCAAAGGAGGATATCAGAACTCAAAAGAAGTACAAATTTGTCAAAAAAAACTGTGAATGTACTCACAATCTAGAATTGGCAACTAATTATTTTACAATTTCATTATCTTGTATCAGCAGCTGTGGTTGCAGAGGATATAATATTTCACCACTATACAAACGTATTTGTAACAATAGAACTGAATGATTGTTTGGTACAGATCATTCTGCTATAACATGACAGTTGTGTTCCTCTAGAAGCTTGCACCATGGAAAACTGCATTGGAAAATATCCATTCAGTAGAAAGTTTGCATCATCCAAACTACATCCACTATTCATCAATCGCATTATAGCCAATTCATAATTCGAAACATGCGTTATAACAGAACAAGCTATATCATCAGTTAAGCTTTTCCCCACTTGGGGAGGTGTTGGAAGGATTAGTAGTCTGATTATCAATCTGTTGAACTGCACCATAGTCAGCAATTTTAGAAACAGAAGCTTTGAGATCTCCACAATAAAACTGAAAGAACATGGCAACAAGTAAAATTATAGCTTAAAGTATGTAATACAATGACAAATCTGCTACTTAAATCTGTACTTAAACCAAACCTGGAGCGTTGGAGGTTGAGGGATGACCTTATAAAGGTTTATAAAATTATGAGGGGCGTGGATAAGGTAAAAAGACAAAGTCTTTTCCCTGGGATGGGAGAGTCCAGAACTAGAGGTGCATAGGTTTAGTGTAAGAGGGGAAAGATCTACAAGAGATCTAAGGGGCAACATATTCACGCAGAAGGTGGTACGTGTATGGAACGAGCTGCCAGAGGAAGAGGTGGAGGTTAGTACAAACGCTGGCAGGTGGGACTAGATTAGGTTAGGATATCTGGTCAACATGACGAGTTGGACCGAAGGGTTTGTTTCTGTGCTGTTCATCTCTATAACTCTAATGTGAAGACTATTTTAGGATAGATTCAAAAGTTACAAGATGCTACATTTGTCATATTTGATATAACTTATAACTGTTAGCACAAATAGGAATAGAATGACACATATTGTTAGAGTATATAGGTATGATATTACTTACAGGTATTTGACCAAACCCGCTGACATGGACCTAGCCTTCTGCCAACATACATTATCATTGGTGTTAACATGAAAATAAGTGAAACTGTTAGAAGACCCACTGACTCGATGGACCAACCTGCAAAAGATGTTTATGAACAAAGTCATCTTAGAAAATGATATTTGGGTTAAAAAGTTCTCTTTGATGGTAACTACAATAATGAGAGCTATGTTGTTACTTTTTGTTGTTGATGAACACGGTGGGGCTTGACGTCAAATCCCAGACAGGACCATTGCAAACCAGATGCAGTTAGGTCAAGTGCAACAAGAGACCTGGCCAGGTTTAATAGCTGGCTTTCATTAAAACACTATTCTGATTTCACAACAAATTGTCTAGAAAGTGGCTCACGCACTATTAAAATGAGGAGGCAGAAGCTGACTTGCACATCCCTGCCTTAATCAGTTGAAGTGTTCAAGAAGGAAGTCCAGGTCAGGGAAATTAGGGGCTAACTTACAGGAAAGAGAACACAGCTGCTCCTTATGCTGGCACACAAGGAAACTAAAAAATTAAAACTTCAGGCTTCAGGTTAAATGGACTGATCAGGCCCCAACAAAATGATCAAAGCCTGAAGGACCACACTAGTGGGGTGGACTTGTTGGGCTGAAGGGCCTGTTTCCACTGGTAGAGAATCTAATCTAAAAAAAAATGCTCTTGCGCTCTGTAATTTATTGCTGCAGTAGCAGATCAAGGAGCAAAAGGTCTCCTAGCTGTTACAATTTGTTAAAATTACGGGCCAGGAGCTGGCAGGCGGGACTAGATTGGTTGGGATATCTGGTCGGCATGGACAGGTTGGACCGAAGGGTCTGTTTCTATGCTGCACATCTCTATGACTCCATTTCTGTTTTTATCCATGGTGGCTTACGTTTTTCATCACAGAACAATCAGTTTCCTCAGCATGAAGATTTCATTTCTGTACAAGTTTAAGTACCATGGTGTTCAATATAGCATCCAACATCTCCACATCCTGCTCTTTTAAAGGATAAATCAATACGACATTACTGCCTTTGCTGGAGATCAATTCTACACATCTGCACCATGAAACACCCTAATCTTGACCTGCCTGAGGTCTATTAAAGTGCCAACTTGATTTTTCTTTGGTACAAACCATGAAGGTCACTTCAAAAGACAGAGAGCCTTACAAACTGCTACATCTTTCTTGGGGACACACAGCAGTCAACGTTGAAGTTAGTACTGAGATTTAGTTCAGTATATTTAAAGGACCATTCACACCAAACTTGCAACATCCAACATGACCACTCGAAGGCCAGGAGCTGGAGCAATTGCAAAAGGACCCCCAAGTACCATGCTGATTCACATCAGACTTCCAGACTCAAGGGGGCATACAAAAGTGGATAAAATCATTTACAGCTTGGAATCTACCATATAATCTATACAATCTACCATCAGTGAGAGCAGATTCTCTTGAAAGTTAACTATCTAAAACTCAAAACAAAAATGAAAACTTCAAAGGGACCAAAACGTGCATAAAGAATGAACATTTGAATGCTTGATAGATCCGTCAGTCGCACTTTTCCAAAATAATTTAACAGCCTTACTTTTAAAGTACAGAATGACTGCTTTTTCAAAAACAAAAACCTTCTCCTATGTCAACTGTTCACACAAAATTAACCATAATGCAAGTAAATCAATTTCTCTATTCCCTGACATTTTCATGTGATATCTGATTAGCAAGTCGGTTACGCAGCTTAAGATGCTCCAAACTTCAATGACATTGAGAACTTAAAAGGAAGAGATCTGAAAAAACAGCGTACAATGCTTCTATGAAAGGTTCAAACCTAAACCTCGTGCTCAACAGTAAAATAAGCAACATTTTATTAAATGCTTTAAGAGAATCACAATAAAGAAAAACATATTCATGGTATTTACCATCAAGAAAGATCCACAAAGTGGTTGCGGCTACAAGCAACATTAGCGATGACATCAGGCAAAGTAAACAAAGAGCAATCAGAAATTTCTGTGTTTTCTGATCTAAAGCAAAGAGAATAAAATATGTTTTAGCAGACTGGTCCTTTAAATCTTTGGATTGAGAGATTGTCTCATGGGGATCTACATCATTGCTGCCCATTTCAATCCAAACCCAGAAGTTGAATGATCATGAATTTGTTGGTGTAAAATGCCTCGACAGGCCCAACAAAAGTTCCTTCAGGTTTTCACTCCCACCCCCACCCCCATCAAATTATTGCTACAGCCTACACTTCTTTTAGTTCCAGAGCCAAAGGGCACTTAAGGCATCAGTCTAATGTAACAAGCTGGCTACCTGGCTGCACCTCATCAGTAGTTAAGACAGTGCTGATTTAGGGAGGGTGACAGAAGAGACCAACACTTTTTCTATTCCCCCCAAAAATGTACAAAACTGACTTTTGTGGTGAGATTTCCAGCATTCTTTTTAAGAATGACTGGCCAAGCCTCTGTGCCTGATATGCACTATAAACACTGTCCATTCCTCTTTGAAAGTTGCAATATTATCCTGCATTAGGTATATTGCACTGAACACTACAATTCAACTCTCTTGGGCAGTGCTGCTGGGTCCCAGAGAGTTCCTTTGAGCAGTAAATGAACAAGGAAGTAAAGAGAAACCTGTGCTTGAATTTCTCTACCAAGACCCATCTTTTGAAAATGAAGGAAGGGTTATTGCATTGTGATTTATGCATATTGGAAAGCTAGATAAAAAGTACAAAATTCTTAAGATACAGTAAAACCTTCCACAATCGGAATGACAACAGAAATTCTGAAAATAGAACTCTAAAAATCCACCATCCTAGTATCAATTGAAAATAGATATGAGCTATGAAGAGGGGACCTGACAAAGTGGTTACATGGCCATTTTCACACAGTGACAAAGAAAATGGTTTCATTAAAAAAAATGAGTGATTGAAATTCATGAATGCAGGTTCATATCCAGAATTTTCCATTAAGAAGCTCTTGACCTACTTATACTGCCTTTGATAAAGATCAAGATGATGTCGTATACATACTCTGTCAGAGTGACAAAGGCTACACAATAATCTCTTTTTGTCCAACCTGGGTTTTGCTTTTTATTTTCTGAGCTACACTGAATCAGGGCATGGTTTCATCTCCAAATGGTACTGGCAAGTAACACATAAAATGGCTTACAAAAGAAATCTCTTATTTAATACCTTTGTTTCGAAACATAGTTGAGAGCATGAAGGCACTAACTGATGTCAGCATACACCCAAGACCCGCGATAGCTGTTGTTATTATCCTATATTCATACGGAAGGATACCTACAACAATTGAGAAACAAAGTACACCTCAATAACGTTAATATTGGCAGCGACCAGTGCTGCATCAGATAAGCTATGAACCTAAATCTAAAATGACTAGTGATTTCAGCATATGAACATTTCACATTTTAAAATGTATAGTAAGGCAATTAAAAAAGCAAAGTAATGTTACAATAAAAAGGATACACTGCTTTATAATCATAATGCTAATAATTCTGTATTTTCATAATTGTGCTTTGGCATAGGAAGGGAATTGTTAAAAGAAATGATAGAGTGAGACGAAATACAATAACATAATGAAAGAATCTACATTTGTATATACCTTCCAGATCACCAGGATGTCCTACATTAAACTAATAAATTACTTCTGAAATTCAGCCACCATTATTTAAGATGCCAATAAACATACAACCAACAAACAACTAAGTAACTAATATCTATTGAAGCTGTCGACAAATGTTACATATATTTTGAAGGAAATGGATCAATCCTTTTATTGTATTCAACTTTATTTTCACTCTTCTGCATCCTCTGCTCTCAGATGCTGCTATTAATTTCCAGCCAGGTCAAATAACAGTACTGTCAATGTTTCACAAAATTTCTATTGAAATGCAGAGAACGTTTCTTGTCAACAGAAGCTAATAACACTCCTCAACTACAATTTATCATACTTTACAGAAGATATCTGTAATTTAAAGCAGCATGTCTTCCCTAAACTTGCCCATTGTTCTTCATACAGATGCTTAGATTAAATCGTACATTCTTCTTTAAATTGCATTATCCTTGAATCGCTTGTCCTTCCTTGACTTCAAGAATTGTGCAGACAGATGGAACATGTAACGAAGAAAGAGGAGTAGGCCATTCAGCCTGTCGAGCATACTCTAGCATTAATGCTGTCATGGCTGATTCTGAGCTTCAACTTCAATTACTTGTCCACTCTTCACCTGACTAGACTTTCTAAGACACTAGAAATGTGTCTTTCTCAACCTTGGAAGGATTCAATGAAACAGCATCCACAACCTGCGAGGGCACAAAATTCATTTTTGGAGTGAAGAAGTTTTTCCTCATCTCAGTCCCTTATCCAGAGATTGTGCCTCACTTTTTAGATTCCCAGACCTGAGACATTAACCTCTCAGCATAATCTAATCTAATCTCCCCTATCATACCCATTCAGGGCCTTGGTGACACCATGCTGGGAGCATCATATGAAGTCTTTTGGCTCCTTATGTGAGGAAGATTGTGGAGGAGTGCAACAAATATTTCCCAGACTGATTCCTGGGATGGCAGGACAAACATATGAACAGAGACTAGATCAGTAAGGATTATATTTACCAGCTTTGCATTCTGAGAAAGGATGCAGCAAATTTAGAAAAGAAGAGGGAGTGGCTTCATTCTGAATACAATGCCAAGGGAAAGAGACAACATTACCCAATTTATCATAGTTAGCTCATGCCTCATACTACATAGTGTCCTTTATTTAAATGTGGACACTAGTCTCAGAATAAACTGCATGACTCTCCATTCTAATGAAGCATTTGATATTAAAGGGCTTCATACAGCTAGATTAGAAATTATTCTATTCTCTTAACACAATACCCAGCCTAAGGTGGCCTGTTCTCTCGTTGATTCTTCCATGTATTATTCAGAAAACCAATCAGTACACCCTCCAGTAATTTCTCCTCCTTGGTTTTGTTACTGATTTTCTGTGTCCAATCTATATGTAGATTGAAGTCACCCATTTATTTTTCTTTGCATTTATTCACTCATGAGACATGAGCCCTTGGCTGGCCAGCATTTATTGCCCATCCCTCATCCATAATTATGACGGTGCCTTTATTGCTTGCACCCCCAACATTACTACTGCAGCTCGGGGTCTACATATAACCATGCACCAGTCTGAAACTAAAAAAGAGAGACTATTTGGAATTCAGAAAGGAATGCTAACTAAAGAGAGATGAAAACAAATCAAGCCAATAAACTAACAATAAAACCAAAAGAAAATAAAGTTAACATAAGTAAATTTAGTTACTACTAAGTATAAATAGCACATGGATGTTTCTATTAAGGATAAATTGTTTTCGGGGTATAGGATGGTGAGTCAGCGGGAACAAGTGGAATGTACATCTTGCAATATGGGAGAGCTCATTGACATACCCTGTGTCCATTTTTGTTCGATTGCATTCTATTCTATTTTTCCTTTCCTTATGTTTCTTGGTCCTCTTATGATGTATTCTAAAAGCTTGCTAAGCTTCAGATTTACTGATGCTTCTGGGTACTTTTAAGCTTTTCCTTGCAATCTTTTGTAATCTTTAAATTCCTTTGTCAGCCATGGTTCCCTGATATTTTTGACTGTATGCACCTCAAAGGAATGTATGATTGTTGTAAGCTATCTAATAATTCTTTAAAGACAGTCACTGCCTTTTAATATATTTTCCCAATCCACCTCAGCCAATTTGTATCTCATGCTTTCATAATTTCCCTTATTCAAATATATAACACCCTTGCTTCGGATTGAACTTTCATTTTCAAACATAAAATAGTATTCAATCATGTTATGATCACTCATGCCTAAAGAGATTTTATGAGATTATTAATTTGCCCCTGTTTGAATATATTTAAAGATGAGGTTGATAGATTTGTGATTAATAATGGCATAAAGGACTATGCAAATAACATGAGTAAAAAGAACTAAGTGTTTGATCAGCAGTGAATGTATTAAAAGGCAGAGCAGTTTCAATGGGCTGAATGGCCTACCCCAATGTTCCAGCTACCGTCCCTCACATAAACACCCACAATGATTACTCTTTTTGATCAGTCCCCTCTGCTCCACCTTGGTAGTCACTTTTTCTTTAAGAGAGATTATACCTTTGTGCTTCTGCATAGATTTCTCTCATTTTCTACCTCTCTCCCTCTTCAAAATCCTTTCCTATTATGTATTTAGACCCCAACTATTTGTGTTTTCCCTCTGCTTGGTGTCTTCCTTCTATATGTAAATTACCTTGAACTACTGCATCTTCCTGTGTGTTGGGACCGAGCAAACTTGAATGAGTGCATGTATATAAGAAACCACATGATACCCTAAAACTCTGCACAACTGACCTTCTCAAGGACAATTACTGCTCCTAGTCAGTAAACTACAAAATCAAATTAATTATTTGGGCTGGATTTGAATAAACTTCCAAGGATAAAAGATGCATTTCTAATAGCATCCAGTCCCTATTTTACCTGGTGATGTAATGGCTGAGAAGATCATACTAACAAGAGACCATTGATTCCTTGAGCCATTATTTGTGTGATTGGGAGGACAACCTACTCGAGCTACCAGTCATTGTCAGGCCGTATCAAAACTCACCATCAATAATTAATTCGTACTCTGCTTGCTGTAATTTGCCATTATGTTCTGTAATGCAGGTATAAATTCCACAGTCCTCAAACACAGCATCAGGGATATACAGAGTGGAATTGTCTTTGGACAGTCTATAAATAGTCACAGCACTGACATTGCCTTTCATCCATGTGTAACTTGTGACAGGAACTGAAGAAATGCATTTAAGTTCAATCATTTGATGAGCGTAGGTGCTATTGCTTGTAATTCTAAGAGAACCCATTACACCTAAAATAGCAAGAACAAATATTATATTTTAAAATGTATTTTTAATGTATTTTCATCTATTTCTGTGCAAATTATTTTCCTACACCTTTTAAGGTAACTAGACTTTTACATGAATCTTCAGCTTGGAATACAGTGGTAAATTAAAAAGTTATCTTCCAAGATAAAAGATACAATTTGTTACTGACCTAGTAATCCAGAACGCATGATCTAATCACCCAAAACTGTGAATTCAAATCCTACCTTATCTGCTATCAAATCTAAATCCAAATAACTCAATAAAGACTGGAATTAAAGAAACGGCTACTATTATTAATGACCACAATGGAATTGAACGATAAAACATAAATCTGGATTATCAGAGTACTTTAGGGAAAGGTTTTTTGCCATCTTTACTTGTTCTGGCCTACATGTGACAGAAATCTGGCTGACTCAGTTTATGAATTAACCAGAATTGTAGTTCACCAACCTTACACTACAGAAGTTGGGAATTCTGCAGCAATTAATTCCTTACGCCTCAAAGCCTGTCCGTCTACTATAAAACACATTCCCCTTTAGTTTTATTACCTGGATGACTACAACTCCAACAACACTCAAATAACTCAACAGCATCCAGGACAAAACCCTTACAGTAGTACACCTACCGACTTTAAGGGCATTTAAATAGTAATTGGATAGGTTAGATGGGCTTCCGATTGGTTCCACAGGTTGGCGCAACATTGAGTGCCAAAGGGCCTTTACCGCACTCTAATGTTCTAAGTTCTAAAGCCACCTGTTTGATCAATGCCCTGTCCACCATCTACAACATACACTCCTTCCACCAGGGCTCTGATCCATCTACAAGGTGTACTACAGAAATTCAAGGCTCTTTTAAAAGCACCTTCCAACACATGACCACCATCATCGAATAGGCCTGCAGCATCAGATATATTGGAACACAACTATCTGAAAGGCTATAGTTGAAGTCTTCCCTTCTTGAAGTATGTTCAAAACATAGGAATGGCAACAGCTCAAGGAGGCAATGAGAACTGTCACAAAGCTGGTTCCTTTTTTCTAAAAACTGCTCCTTTTCTCAAGGATACTATGTCCTTGATTTTTGTCACAGGGATCATAAATGGGCCAGGCTCCGATTAGACTAGTTTGGTACAGAGATGAAATGGATTTTGAGGACTTTCCTTTATATGTAAACAGATGAGTATTCAGGGCAAAGGGGTCATGTTTTAGAAGTGACCTGTATAATGGAAGGGGAGTGGTCAGCTCTCTAGCTGAACAGTTCAGTCCAGAACTAGTTGGGAGTTCAGCAGTGGACTGTGTGAACAGGCTCTTTCTCTTTCTGCCCTTCTAACTTCAACCTGTAAGCATCTATTCCTTTTTTTAAAACTGTGTTTTAAGGGGATTTGCTTATTGGGTATATTCTGTATACTTGGAAGAGCATAATTAAGTCTAGTTTGGACAGACTGAGTTCTGGAGGGGTTCTTTATTCTGTTCTGTGTGTTTAATTGTGTAATTTTGTGAATAAATTTTTGTCTGTTTTAAAACCTGGTAGTCAACATCACTAACTTACTCTGGGTAATTTTCACTGTACATTTGCCGAAATAAGTTGCAAAGTTATGGTCTGGGCTGCCTGCTTAAGAATGTTTTGAGTTGTCTGGCCTAGTCCATAACAGATTGGGGGCTTTTTGCAGGATTCTAAACAACAAGTGGTAGGTGCTAGTGCCTTTATTTCGGATGTTGGCTTGATTGGGTAGACAAAGCTTGGGAGAGTAATGGCTCTTTTGGTCACCAAAGGTTTGCTGGAATTGGATGTGGTGACTTTGAAAGTTTTGCAAAAGGTGAATAAGATCAAGCTGCAAAAATTAGCAGACCAACTGGGATTGGACTTGCCTGCTTCTGTGAGGAGAGATAATTAAAGCAGTAGCTCAGCATTTCAACTTGATGGAGATCAGAATTTACAGAGATGGCATAAATTCAACTGCAAATGAAGCAGCTTGAGTTAGAGGCGAGAGCTGAGGAAAGGGCAGCAGAAATGAAACTGTTTGAGTTATAATTAAAAGCAGAAAAGAAGGAAAAAGAGAGAATTTTTGAACTTCAGAAATTGACCCTTAAAAAGGAAAGTCAGCTTAAAAGGCTGGAGATAAAGGCTGAAGGTAGGCTTAGTGAGGAAAAGAATGAGGATGAGCAAGCCCCTGGTAGTCAAAGCCTAGTGGAAAACTGTTTAAGTATGTTCAAGAATTGCCTAAATTTGATGAGAAGGATGTGGAAGCCTTTTTCATTTCATTTGAAAAGGTGGCTAAGCAAATGCAGTTGCCAGTGACCATGTGGGTTTTGTTGATACAAACGAAACCTATAGGTAGGGCTAGCGAAGTCTTCGCATCACTATCAGAGCAGATAGCTGGAGAGTATGAGGAGTTGAAAAAAGCCATTTTAAGTGCATATAGCTTGTACTAGAAGCCTATAGACAATGTTTCAGGAATCTAAGGAGGCACCCAGGTCAAACCTACACTGAGTTTGAAAGGATCAAACAGAGTTATTTCAATAGATGGATAAGAGCTTTAAAAATCGAGCAAACCAAAGTAGCCCTTAGAAAGGAAAATTTTGGAGGAATTCAAAAATTCACTGCCTGAACTAGTGCAAACTCATGTGGAAGAGCAGAGAGTTAAAATGGCAAGGTTAGCAGCTTATGTGGCTGATGATTATGAGCTGGTCGATAAAACACAGTTTGGCTTCCAGAATCAATTTCAGTCCATGAGGGCTAGTAATTGGGGCAAAGAGAAAGGGAAAGGTGGATCTCAGTGAAGATCATAGGGATTATTTACCACAGCGTAAAAAAGAAACCCTTGAGAGGGACAAAGAAGTTAAAACCTCCGGCGTTTTCATTGTAATAAAATGGGTCACACGAAATCAGTGTTGGTGGGATAGGAGAAAGCCAGATGTAGGAAAACTAGACAAGCCTGGGAGTTTTGTTGGACTAGTAACAAAAAGTACAAGGGAAATGAGACAACTGCCTCAGAGTGCACAAGATGATCAGAGGCTGATTGAGGAGGAAGTGCCAGATCTGCTTAAAAGAATACATGCAAGGGCAAAGTTTATTCACAGAGGTGACAATATTAAGGGACAGAGGACCCTCTCAGTCTCTAATGCTGAATGATGAGGAGATATATACTCCTGAGGGACTATTGCCAGTAAAGGTACTGGTGACAGGAATTCATGGTGAGACAGAAAGCACTCAATTATGTAAAGTGATGCTAGGGAGTCCAGAGGAGAGTGGACAATTTGTGATAGGAGTACTGGACAAACTCTCAGCTCCAGGAATACAATTTGTCCTTGCTAGTGATATAGCTGATTCACAGGTTGCCTACTCAAGTTGAAAAGCCAGTGGAGAAGCAGGCAGCTGAAGAAATGAAGGATGCTTATCCAGGAATTTTCCCAGACTGTGATCTTGGGATCACACAGGCACAAGTTCAAGCAGGGGAGATCAAAAGGCACAGATGAAGAAGCTGACATAGCTTTGTCTGAGACTTACTTTGATCTGATAAGTGGGACAGAACAGGAGTAACCTAACATGCAAGTATCTTTAACTCTGCTACACTTACGGCAGAAAGATGAGAAGTTAAAACAGTTGTATCGAAAGGCATTTACAGAGAAGAGTGAATGCATCCCCATGTGCTATTACTTAACAAATGATGTCTTAATGAGGAAATGGAGATCATCACACATTCAATGGACAGAGATTCATCAAATTGTTTTGCCAGTAGATATAGAAAGGAGGTGCTGCGAGTAGTGTACGAGCTACCACTTGGAGATCATTTGGGGTGAGGAAAACACAGGCTAAAATACAAAGACATTTTTTCTGCCCTGGACCACACAAGGATGTAGTTGAATTTTGCCAGACATGTCACACGTCAGTTAATAGGAAAAGCACAGGCAATAATAAAACCTGCACCTTTAATATCTATTCCAGCATTTGGGGAACCTTTCAGGTGCATTATTCAGAGGGAAATAGGTCTGGGTGGGTTACGGTTCAGAGGGTCAGTGTGGGACTGAATGGCCCGTTTCCACACTGTAGAGAATCTAATCTAATCTTCACAAAAGTATTGGTTGATTGCGTAGGTCCTCTATGTCAAACAAAAAGTGGGAAAAAGAATTTATTAACAACAATGGATATGTTGACAAGATTTCCAGACGCAATCCAACTATGAAACATCACAGTAAAAAAGATTGTAGAAGAATTAAAGTTTTTACTAGATAGGCTACTAATAGAGATCCAGTCAGATCAAGGATCAAACTTCACATCCAAACTATAAGGCCATAAGACCATAAGACGTAGGAGTGGAAGTAAGGCCATTCGGCCCATTGAGTCCACTCTGCCATTTAATCATGGCTGATGGGCATTTCAACACCATGTACCAGCATTCTCCCCGCAGCCCTTAATTGCTTGTGACATCAAGAATTTATCAATCTCGGCCTCCATTGCACTCCACGGCAATGAATTCCACAGGCCCACCACTCTCTGGATGAAGAAATGTCTCTGCATTTCTGTTCTGAATTTACCCCCTCTAATTCTAAGGCTGTGTCCACGGGTCCTAGTCTCCTCGCCTAACGGAAACAATTTTTTAGCGTCCACCCTTTCCAAGCCAGGTAAGTTTCTATCTTAAGATCTCCCCTTAACCTTCTAAACTCCAATGAATACAATTCCAGGATCCTCAGCCGTTCCTTGTATGTTAGACCAACCATTCCAGGGATCATCCGTGTGAATCTCCGCTGGACACGTTCCAGTGCCAGTATGTTCCTCCTGAGGTGTGGGGACCAAAACTGGACACAGTACTCCAAATGGGGCCTAACCAGAGCTTTATAAAGTCTCAGTAGCACATTGCTGCTTTTGTATTCCAACCCTCTTGAGATAAGTGACAACATTGCATTCGCTTTCTTAATCATGGATTCAACCTGCAAATTTACCTTTAGAGAATCCTCAACTCGCACTTCCAGATCCCTTTGTACTTTGGCTTAATGAATTTGCTCACCGTTTAGAAAGTAGTCCATGCTTGTATTCTTTTTTCCAAAGTGCAAGACCTCACATTTGCTCATGTTGAATTTCATCAGCCATTTCCTGGACCACTCTCCCAAGCTGTCTAGATCCTTCTGCAGTCTCCCCACTTCCTCAGTACTACCTGCCTGTCCACCTAACTTCGTATCATCGGCAAACTTTGCTAGAATGCCCCCAGTCCCTTCATCCAGATCATTAACATATAACGTGAACAAACTATTCAAGTTGGTTATTGATGACTTGGTAATAAAGCAATTCAAATCTACTGCATACCATCCAGAATCGCAGGGAGCACTAGAGAGGTGGCATCAAACATTAAAGACAATGTTGAGGGCCTATTGTCAAGATTATCCAGATGATTGGGATAAGGGAGGTCCATTTGTACTTTTTGCGATCAAAGATGCACCGAATGAATTGACCAAATTCAGTCTATTTGAATTAATTTTTGGGCATGAAGTAAGAGGATGGTTAAAATTGATTAAGGAGAAATTAATAAGTCAAAATTCAGAGAGCACCCATTTGGACTATGTGTCAAATTTTAGAGAACGATTAAATACAGCTGGAGAGTTGGCAAGACAGCATTTAAAAGTAACACAGCATACAATGAAACAGTAAGCGGGTAAGAAATCACAAATTCGCAATTTTGCAATTGGGGATAAGGTATTGGTGCCTTTAAAAGCAAGGTTTTGTGGATCTTATCGAATTGAGAGGGAATTGAGTGAGGTGAACTACTTGATTAGGACTCCAGACAGGAAGAAATCTCACAGAGTGTGTCATGTGAATACGCTCAAAAGGTATTTTGATAGGGAAGGAAAGCAAGAGGAGAAGGTGTTAATGATGACACACAGAAGGGAGAACCAAGTTCAGACAATTCTATATCAGACATTCCTCAAATCAACTTGGACAATGAGGAAGGTGTCAAAAATTGGGATAAATTATTGAGTTATCTTTCACAAGAAAATCGAAAAGACCTGAAAGAGTTATTACTATCACATGGGGAGATTTTCAGAAATAAACTGGGAAGTACTAACCTAATGGTGGTGAGATAAGAGATGCTGTTCCGATTAACAACATCCTTAGAGGCATAACCCTGTAAAGTTGGCACAGGTTCAGAAGGTGATAGAGCGCATGGTCCAAGATGGCATAATTGAAGTGAGTCACAGTGACTGGAGCTCACTCGTAATCATGGTGCCAAAGCCAGATGGTAACCAACAGTTATGTGTGGTCTATCGCAAAGTCAACTCCTTCACAAAGGCTGTGTTGGAGGACTGTGTCAGAAAAATGAGACAAGCAACTTACATTTCTAAGTTGGACTTGCTCAGAGGCTACTGGCATGTACTCTGTCAGAAACAGCATAGGCAATGTCAGCTTTTGTAACACCAAGTACTATAAGGTTTCAAAGTCATGCCATTTGCTATGAAAAACGCTTCAGCCACATTTCAGAAACAATAAGGTCATTGCTAGGTTGCTCAATTACGTTGTTTACATTGATGACCTGGTGATTTTTAATCACTCGTGGAAGGAACATTTACAGCATTTATCGGACTTGTCTGACCGACTTCGGAAGGCAGGCTTGGTGGTAAACCGAGCTAAAAGTGAATTTGCCAAGGCCCAAGTCACCTTCCTGGGCCATGTTATTGGACATGGACAAATGGCCCCCCAGGATACAAAAGTTAAAGTAATTGGGCGATTTCCCACACCATCGACAATAAAAACAGTACTACAGTTCCTGGGATTGAGTGGATTTTACCGAAAGTTAGTGCCGAACTTTAGCAACGTGGTTGCTCTACCCATTGAATTGTTAAAAAAGGGCAAGCAGTTCCAGAGGACAGCAGACTGTCAAAACGCATTTGACAACCATAAAAACTGTATTAACCACTGGCCCAGTATTAGCCACACCGGATTACACAAAGCCTTTCAAGGTGGCTATCGATGCCAGTGATGTGGGTGTCGATGCGGTGCTCCAGCAAGAGGATAATGAGGGAATAGAAAGACCCATTGGGTATTTTTCCAGGAAGTTGAACGTTCATCAACAGAAATATTCAACATTAGAGAAAGAGACTTTAAGCTTGGTGTTGGCATTATAATATTTCAGTGTTTATATTACCAGCAACGCATTTGAAATAATCATAAACACTGATCATAACCCATTGACATTTGTGGAAAAATTTAAGAACAGAAATATCAGACTGTTTAGATACAGCCTGTGAAGCAACCATTCAATTTGACAATAATGCATGTGGTAAGTCATGAGAACGTGATTGCTGATGCGTCATCAAGGCTCGAATGAGATATGGAGGCATTCGGTGGTGGATGTGCCACAGCATGAATTCGCATGTGGCTGTGCATGTTTCCATGTACATAGTTAGTATAGTGTATGTATATGCTTTAGACTACTAACCAGCTTGTTATTGAAGGGTTTTAAAAATGATTCCATCTTTTGTTGCTGTTCATTTTTTTAAGAGGGGAGGTGTCACAAAGCTGGTCCATTTTTTCTAAAACCTGTTCCTTTTCTCAAGGATACTGTGTCCTTGATTTATGTCAGAGGGGTCATAAATGGGTCGGGCTCCGATTAGACTAATTTGGCACAGAGCTGAAAAGGATTTAGAGGTCTTTCCTTTATATGAAAACAGATGAGACTTCAGGCCAAACTGGTCATATTTTAGAAGTGACCTGTATAATGGAAGGGGAGTGGTCAGCTCTCTAGCTGAGCATTTCAGTCCAGAATTAGTTGGGAGCTCAGCAGTGGACTGTGTGAACAGGCTCTTTCTCTTTCTGCCCTTCTAACTTCAACCTGTAAGCATCTGTTCTATTTTTTAAAAGCTGTGTTTTAAGGGGGGTTTGCTTATTGGGTACATTGTGTATATTCGGAACAGAGTAATTAAGTCTAGCTTGGATAGACTGAGTTGCGGAGGGGTTCTTTATTCTGTTCTTTGTGTTTTATTTGTAATTCTGTGAATAAATTTTTGTCTGTTTTAAAACCGGATAGTCAACTTCGTTAACTTACTCTGGGTAATTTTCACTGTACACTTACCGTAACAAATTGCAAAGTTATGGTCTGTGCTGCCTGCTTAAGAATGTTTTGAGTGGTCTGGCCTAGTCCATAACAGAATGATATGAAAAATTTAAAAAGCAGAAAATACACAAATCTCTGTCATTAACGATAGATTCTGGGGATAACAGCACAGGAAAATCTGACAATTTGTCTGATGCCCTCAGGGCACCCATTCTCTGCTGGGAAGATGTAGATGGTGACTTGGAGCAGGTGACTCCTTGCCGTCTGATTCCTGATTAGGATGTGGCGTAGGTAGAGAACAGCGCAGGATCTCAGGTGGCGATTACCTCCCTGGGATCTTGCTGTGCATGCAGCACACCACTTCCTTACAGTAATGGGCAGATCACAAGATTGGAGCTGAGGAAATAAAAATAAAATGAAAACACGTGGAGTGCTTTCCTGTAATATTGAAGTCGTTGGGGAGGAGAGTGGGGCTGGGTTACCTTTGCAAGACCAAATGGACATTCCCGATGAAGGGCTTATGCTTGAAACGTCGACTCTCTTGCTTGTTGGATGCTGCCTGGCCGGCTGCAATTTTCCAGCACCACACATTTTGACACTGATGCCCGGATAACTGACATTTCCTGTTAGTATCAACTGAAGGTAAGGGACAGGATGCTTAGCAGGAGTATGAGGGAAATCCTGAGTCCGTGGGAGCCAAGTATGAGGGAAAACCCAGAGGGTGTTGGGAATCCAGAAATCATTGCCTGTAAGGGCAGGAGGGATAGAAACTGTCTTCACACTCAAGAAACATTCAGACATGCACTTGTGGGGCCACAGCTGTGAGGACTGGTGCTGGGAAATGGGATGAGAATAGTTAGGTTAGTTTGTCTCCGGTGAAGAGTTATCGAGAGTCGAAACGTTAGCTCTCTCTCTCTCTCAGATACTACCTGACCCACCGCGTTTGCCAGCAGTTTTCAGTGATTTCTTTTGGTCTGGCACCAACTCGATGGACCAAATGGTCGTTTCTCTCCACGCCCTCCCCTTGCCATCGCGGCCCAGTTGCTGCAACTTCCAGCCAGGTGTCGGAAGAGACTGTGCAACTCGTGAACCAGTTGCTCTGCGCCTCCTGGAAAGGGAGCGGAGTTGGGGGGGGGGGTGAGGGGGTTGACTGGTTTGCACCAGTGTTGGTGCCACTGCCCCCTCTTTCTCTGTTATGGACCTTGGCGACTCCTTTTGGCGGCAGCATCTGTTCCCAGGTCCAGGACGTGTCGAACCCCCCCACCCATAGAGACTGGTTCAAGAGGAGACGGATGGCTTTGGTCCAATGGATGGTGGTTCAGCTTCGCGCCACCTTACCTTCGAAGCTCATCAGGCAGAGAGAGCAGAGCGCCTGGTAGGTGAGGTAACGGGGTGCCATGCTCCCAGAGCTCATGGCTTTTCACGGTGTTTTGGGGGGGAATTGGGGGGGAGGGGGGTCAGCCGAAGGGGAGAGATACCAAAATGGCGGCCACCAACCGTCACCTTGGGCCCGGGCGGCTTTGAGCACGTGCGGGCTGAGCGCACGTGATCCGGAGCCTGCCGCCTCTTCGCTCCCGCTCTCACAGGGGATTGGCCGAGCGCGGGTAAGGGGAGACACGTGACACCCAGCCTATCACGATGTCCTACTACCTGCGCGCTTCAGTTGAAGCGTGCGGGAGGCGCGTGACCGTCGACCTATCGGGTCGGCTGTGTCAGGCCACGTGATCAACCACATGACCATCATAGCCGATTGGCGGAAAGGGGCGGAGACGGCGGGTGGTGACCCTCGGCTTCCGCCCTCGGAGGTTGCTCTGTGATTGACAGATCGCCACCGCGAAAGGTATTTCCGGTCTCGGTTTCCGGTGGAGAGAGAGAGAGAGAGACCCACGTGGTTCGGAAGATGGCACCGGGAGGAAAGATCGACAGAATCAACCGGCTCCGGAGCGTGAGTAACACACACACTCTCCCCCCCTTCCCCCGGGCCCTGAGTAACACACACACTCTCCCCCCCTTCCCCCGGGCCCTGAGTAACACACACACTCTCCCCCCCTTCCCCCGGGCCCTGAGTAACACACACACTCTCCCCCCCTTCCCCCGGGCCCTGAGTAACACACACACTCTCCCCCCCTTCCCCCGGGCCCTGAGTAACACACACACTCTCCCCCCCTTCCCCCGGGCCCTGAGTAACACACACACTCTCCCCCCCTTCCCCCGGGCCCTGAGTAACACACACACACTCCCCCCCCCCCACCGGGCCCTGAGTAACACACACACACTCCCCCCCCCCCCCCCCCCCCCACCGGGCCCTGAGTAACACACACACACTCCCCCCCCCCCCCCCCCCCCCCCCACCGGGCCCTGAGTAACACACACACACTCTTCCCCCCCCCCCCCCCCCACCCCGGGCCCTGAGTAACACACACACCCCCCACCCCGGGCCCTGAGTAACACACACACACACACCCCCCCCCACCCCGGGCCCTGAGTAACACACACACACTCCCCCCCCCCCCCCCCCCCCCCCCTGAGTAACACACACACACTCCCCCCCCCGGGCCCTGAGTAACACACACACACACTCCCCCCCCCCCCGGGCCCTGAGTAACACACACACACTCTCCCCCCCCCCCCCCCCTGAGTAACACACACACACTCCCCCCCCCCCCCCCCCCCCGGGCCCTGAGTAACACACACCCCCCCCCCCCCCCCCACCCCGTGCCCTGAGTAACACACACCCCCCCCCCCCCACCCCGTGCCCTGAGTAACACACACACACTCCCCCCCCCCCCCACCCCGTGCCCTGAGTAACACACACACACTCCCCCCCCCACCCCCTGAGTAACACACACACTCCCCCCCCCCACCCCGTGCCCTGAGTAACACACACACACTCCCCCCCCCCCCCCCCCCCCCCCACCCCGTGCCCTGAGTAACACACACACACTCTCCCCCCCCCCCCCCCACCCCCTGAGTAACACACACACACTCCCCCCCCCCCCCCCGGGCCCTGAGTAACACGCACACACTCCCCCCCCCCCCCCCCGGGCCCTGAGTAACACACACACACTCCCCCCCCACCCCGGGCCCTGAGTAACACACACACACTCTCTTCCCCCCCCCCGGGCCCTGAGTAACACACACACACACTCCCCCACCCCCCGGGCCCTGAGTAACACACACACACACACACACTCCCCCACCCCCCGGGCCCTGAGTAACATACATCTCTTCCCCCACCCGAGTAACATATCCACCACCCCACCCCTCACTGAGTAACACACCGCTACCTGGGCCCTGAGTAACATATACACCCCACCCCGCCCCCCCGCTCGGACCCTGAGTAATATACACTCCCCACCTGGGCCCTGAGTAACATACATCCTCCCCCCCCCACCTGGGCCCTGAGTAACATATACACCATGCCAACCCCATTCTCTCCCCCCGCCTGGACCCCTGAGTAACATAGGGCCCAGGTGGGGGCAGTGTGAGTCTCTCTCTCACTCACACACATACACACACACCGTGTGCCCTGAGTAACATATATACCCCCCCCCCCCCCACCTGGACCCTGAGTAAAATATACAACCACCCGCCCCCCCAACCCTGAGTAATATATGTACCCTCCTCCCACCTACCCACCCCTCCCCTCCCCAACCCAGACCCTGAGTAACATACGCACACCTTAAGGTGGATAGGTCCCTTACCTTAACCTCCTTCCACCTATTGCATTCCCAACACCCCTCCTCCCTACCTTTTACCTTCGCCTCCATTCCTGAAGAAGGGCTCATGCCCGAAACATCGATTCTCCTGCTCCTTGGATGCTGCCTGAGCTGCTGCGCTTTTCCAGCAACATGTTTTTCAGCTCTGATCTCCAGCATCTGCAGACCTCACTTTCTCCTAACAATATACACCATCCGGGTCCTGAGTAACATATACAGCTCCCCACCCGGGTCCTGAGTAACATATATACAGCTCCCCACCCGGGTCCTGAGTAACATATACAGACACACACACACCCTGACCCTGAGTACGATATATACACACACACCCTGACCCTGAGTACGATATATACACACACCCCACCCGGATCCTGAGTAGCATATACCCCCCACCCAGACCCTGAGTAACATTTACACACGCACCCCACCTGGACCCTGACAAACATATACAATCCACCCCCACCCCTCTGGACCCTGAGTCACACATACCCCGCCTGGACCCTGACTAACATATACACCCACCTCTTCTCTCCCCCCACCCAGACCCAGAGTAACATATAACCCTGAGGTCATCCCCATTACTCCCCACACCCAACCAGGAACAGTATCCCGTTCCCACTCCCCAGGCCATGAGGAGGTCATCCCCATTACTCCCCACACCTGACCAGGAACAGTACCCCCCCTCCCACTCCCCAGACCATGAGGTCATCCCCATTACTCCCCAGACCATGTGGAGATCATCCTCATTTCTCCCCTCACCTGACCAGGAACAATACCCTTCTCCCACTCCCAGACTGAGTAAACTCCATGTGACCGTGAGGAGAGACCCTGATTCTCCCCCTTCCTGTGTTTGATATTACATGTTCAGGGAGTAACTGGGCGAGATATTAAATAGTTTACCCTGACCTGTGTCTTTGTCTGCAGGAATTGCAAGGAAATATTCTCAAAAGACGGAGGCTTTTGAAGAAGGAGAAGAAGAAAAAGCGTGTTATTGTGGGTGCAGTGATTGACAAGGGACTGATCACTTCTCATCACCTGAAGAAGAGATGGTGAGAAATCAGCAAAGCTGTCTCCAGGACCCATCCAGTGGTGGCTGTTAAGGTTGTTGCAGTCCATGACCTGCTTCGGGTGGCAGAGGGGTTGTGGGAATGTCTCTTCCAGAAAATGAGGACTGCAGGTGTTGGAGATCAGAATAGAGAGTGTGGTGCTGGTAAAGCAGAGCATGTCAGGCAGCATCTGAGGAGCAGGAGAACTGATGTTTCGGACATAAGCCCTTCATTAGGAGTTATGCTCAAAACGTCGATTCCCCTGCTCCTCCTGCCTGATCTCATGTCTCTTCCAGGGTTGGGTTTCCCATGGTATTCTGAACGAGGGTGACTGGACCCAAAATGTTAACTCTCATCTCTGCCCACAGGTGCTGGCAGACACGCTGAGTTTCTCCAGCAGTTTGTTTCCCCCCCCCCTCCCCCCCAAAGGTTGACTGGTCAGTCAGTAATTCTGACCAAGTATAAAAGTGGTCCGGCTCACCCTCTCACCGTTACTGACACTGCGCTGGTTCAATTTCACAACTGAGTCACATGATAGATTTTTTTTGTTTTTTAAAAAAAAATCTAAGTTATTTTTCTAATGTCCCTGTTCAGAGGTGTTGGTGCTCACCTCTGGAGTAGGTGGGACTTTGAACCCAGGCCTCCTGACCCAGGGATAGGGACTCTACTGCTGCACCACAAGAGGGCCCTTTTCATGCATATTTATTAATTTACAAATAACCCAACACCAGGTTGTAGTCCAACAGGTTTATTTGGAAGCACTAGCTTTTGGAGCGCTGCTCCTTCATCAGGTGGTTGTGCGATCATCTTGAAGCCAACAGTTAGTTGGCTCCTGATGAAGGAGCAGCGCTCCAAAAGCTAGTGCTTCCAATTAAACCTGTTGGACTATAACCTGGTGTTGTATACCTCAGTCCAACACAGACATCTCCAAATCATATTTATTAATAGCATTAATTAGTGCAGATGCTCTCAATTGCTGCTGTTATCTTCTATGGCAGCTAGGACTTCACTTTGCAGAATCCAACTGCAAAGAGGGGTGCAGGGAAGCAGAAAAGACACGTTTTAAATGTCATCAGAGTGCCTGCTGTCAACCTAAATGTGGGCAAACCTGGGGATTTAGGAGGTAGTGAGACCTTCAGCACCGTACCGCTGATGGTATAAAGGAAACTGAGTTTGCATTTATGATACTGGAATGTTGGGAGGAATGCAGTGAGCCACACGGACCAGAGGACAAAACCGAGCCCACCAGCTCACCTTTGAAAGAACGTGAATTTCCACTCTAGCTGAGACTTGTACATCAATCAGTAAGGCAGCATGTCTGAGAGTGCAGCATGCACTCTGCTGGCCCTGCCCTTTGTTTTAGCTCTGGACTGGAACCTTGTGATTTGGAGGCAAGGATGTTTCCACCCAAGTCACACTTGCCATCGATGGCTCCTTCTGTGGAGATTGCCTTGATTCCCCTGGGATGTGTGTTTATTAAAGGTAGATAGTGAATCCATGTTTGTAACTGTTTTTGTTGTAATTCCTTGCTGTTTCTGTTTCCAGCTCGAGTAAGAGGGCAAATATCACACTGTCAGGGAAGAAAAAGAGAAAGTTACAGAAGCAGATTCGGCACAGTCAGAGGGAGCAATTAGCCATGGATGGTAAGCTTACCGTGTCTCGGGTTCTCTTCTACCTCAACCCACCAGTGACCACCACCACCTTCCTCCTGCAGAAGGAGCTTCATGTACAGACGTGCATCTTGGTGGTAATGGGAGGGGAGTGGGGCTAATGAAGACAGATGTGCAAACAGAGTTACATATTCCTACCATAAACATGGGGCTAAGAGAGAGAGAGCCAAGCAGGCTAAGATAAAAGGTCAGAGGAGATGACCTGGGGGGTGCAGTGAGAGAGGGACTCACTGAAATCCTTGTCTGCAGACCTCATTTTTTACTCGAAGATTTTAACCTACTGCGAATCCTCTTACAAGGATGCCTTCCTTGAAGAAGCTCTCTTCCTCCCTCTACAAGGATTTCAGTGAGTCCCTCTCTCACTGTACCCCCCAGGTCATCTCCTCTGACCTTTTATCTTAGCCTGCTTGGCTCTCTCTCTCTTATTCCTGATGAAGGGCTTATGCTCGAAACGTCGAATTCTCTATTCCTGAGATGCTGCCTGGCCTGCTGTGCTTTGACCAGCAACACATTTGCAGCTGTGATCTCCAGCATCTGTAGACCTCATTTTTTACCCCATGTTTATGGTAATCCATTTTCTCCATGGTACAGGAAGAGGGGGGACTGAACAGTGAATTAATCATTTAAAAATAATTAAGTCATAGTATCCAGACTTTCTCAACAAAGACAATGTGAAAGGAGCAGGTTGTATAAGCCTCTACTGGAAGCTTGGGTTCACTTCCTGGGTATTTTACATTGAGCTTATGGAAGGTTGAGTGAGAGAGATTTTTGATTTGGTGGTTGGGGGGGGTGATGGGAAAGAGTTACTAAATTAGACAGGAGAGGGACCACAGTTAGATTAGCATTGCTGTCTCAGTTAAGTATTTGCCAGTATTCACCATAGGTGGTTTGTACACAGCCATCCAGTGGCAGTCCCAAGTAAGTTCTTTTCTCATGTCTCTAGTTGAACCTGCCACATCGAAGTGGATCAGACCATCAGCCAGCATGGAGGTGGGGAAGACAGGAAGCAAAGTGGTGACTGTGGAAATGAAAGATGAAGAAATGGTGGAGTAGTGTGGTTGAAACGAACAAGGGAAATGATACAGAAAGTGCCTGCTTTGTATGGCAGTTGCTACAGTGCAGAGCTCAGGCAGGGTTCGGTGATGATCCTGAAAACCCTTCATGATGTATTGTCAGTGTGACTGCTGCCTGGCTGCTTAGAGCTCTACGGTCTGAATTTGTCAAATGACTATTTATCAAATGCATACAGAGTACCAACTACTGCAACTGGGCATAAAGACCATTCATTGATGACAAATAATCACTTATTCCATTATTGCTGTTTACACTGAGTAATACAGAACTTAACATCACTGAAAGCAGATGTTTCTGCAACTTATCACCTGGCATTTGAAACAAACACAAGAACACTTGAGACAAATACAAACAGTTACAACACTGTATGAGTAAAAAATAGGGGTGCTGACTCCAACTGGCTGAGCAGTTGCTATGAAGAAACAATAAGCTGCCCAAGCTCCTGGCTATTATTTTATACCTTTTTTATATAAGGCTTGACTGTATTATTTACATAGAATGGATCAGTAGAATAAATCCTACAAAGTTGTCTGGCAAACTCCAATGTGCTAATAGCTAAGCTAACATTTAATTTTAAGACCAATGGGCACAAATTGATGAACAATCACATAATAAAGAACAGTACAGAACAGGAACAGGCCCTTTGGCTCTCCAAGCCCACACTGACATGTTTTTGCCCTTCTATATTAAAACTGTCTTCTGTAATCCTTTATTCCCTTCCTATTCATGTATTCATCCAAATGCTGAATATCTTTTTCTGTCAGGGTTTGTAATTGTGACCTGGTTGAGGATGGGTTTGTGGTTTGGAAACCTTTTAGTATAGCTGAAAGGAAAGGTGCTACCAGAATGAAAAGAATGTACCTTGAGGTACAGTCACATATCTAGCAGGGCCACCAGGATCCTTGCCTGACAAACAGAAGACATTGATGTCGCTGAAGAAGTTCAGTGTATAGCAGCACCAAAAGAGCTGTTGCAGAGGTAACCTGGGACTGAAATGATTGGTCTTTAACAATCGCATCCTTCGAGCTCGGTATTATTCCAACCAGCCAGATTCTCCCTGACTTCAGGTAAACTCAGATTACTTGTTGATGCTAGAGAAGCACCGCAGGTCTGGCAGCATCTAAGGAGCAGGAAGGTTGATGTTTCAGGCATAAATAAGCTCTTAATCAGGAATGTGGGGGGGGGTGGGTGGGTGCTAAGAGATAGGAGGGTGGGATTGGGAAGGCGCTAGGTAGATGCACGTGGGGGTGGGTGATTTGAAGAGGTGGGAAGAAAGATGGACAGGCCAAGAGATCGGTGCTAACTTGGAGAGTTGGATCTGGGATGTGGTGGGGGGAAACGGAGATTCAGAAACTAGTGAAGTCCATGCTGATGATACACACAAGTTAAGTGCTGCCTTAATGTGAAGGACAGTCACTTACTTAGTCTCGGAATTGAACTGATTCATAGACCCAGGCAGTTCTATCTATCAGACAGTGTAAGGAAGCAAAAAAAAAGGGAAACGAAGAGGGGGAAAAATAAACATAAGTGTTAGACATGCTGGAAAAAAAATGGAACTGTTTCATGGTCCAAGGCAGTAAGAAGGGTGAGTGGATTCCAGGCTCGGTAGTACTAAGTGGGGTGCTGCTGAACACTACACTATCAAAATGGTCTGGCTGATTGAGATTTCAGACAACTAAATTCTGATCAATTAGATGGAATCTCAATAGGATTGGCTGGGCCAGTGTTTTGTTTCCCATCCCTAACTGCCCTTGAAGGTGTGAACAGCCTTTTTGAACCATTGCAATCCATTTGGAGAAGACCCATTCCTTTCCTCCTTGTCAGCACTCAGTGTAAGTTAGCTTGCTGAGCTGGAAGGTTTGTTTTCAGATGCTTCATTACTATATTAGGTAACAGCATCAGTCAGCCTCCGGTGAAGCACTGTTGTTAGTGACCCATTTTCTATTATGTGTTGAGGTTACCTTGGGTTGGTGATGTCATTTCCTGTATTTTTCCACAGAGGAAATTCGAGGATTTTGACCCAGCACTGTTAAAGGATTGTTGATATAGTTCGGAGTCAGAATGATGAGTGGCTTGGAGGGAAACACCACCAGCTGAAATGTACCCTGAATCAGCTGCCCTTGTCTGAGGTGACAGTGGTGATGGGTTTGAGAAGTGCTATCAAAAGGACCCTTAGTTGCTACACTAGCCCCTGCAGATGCCATGGGGTGTCAGCAATGTAGGGAGTGAATATGGAAAGTGCAAGGTGCATTGTCTTGGATAGTGTGGAGCGTGAATGTTGTTGGAACTGTACTCAGCCACACACATGGGTAAGAATGCTTGACTGGTGCCTTGTAAATGGTGGACAGGCTTTAGGGAGACAGGAGATGGGTTACTCTCTGCAGAATTCAGTCTCAGATGGGAGGTATCCTGTCCAATGCTCTCTGATCCAAAAAAACAAGGTCCTTTGTGATGGGGAGAGGGTGATCTAAAAAAGGATGCTGGGACACAGTGGTGGTCAGACAGGATTAGACAGTATGGCAAAGAGACATTTGAACTTTAATAGCATTTCTTAAAATGAAATCTCTTGAATACAGTAAGTGTTTATACAGTCTTGAAAAGATTTAAAATAAATCAGTTTACTTCTGCTCCACGATTGTAAAGATTCGCGACACTGGTTTTTTTAATGACATGGCATATATTGAGTGAAGACCATCCATAGTACAAAGCATTATAAGATTGCAGAATACTGTGGAGGGACTTTGCAACAGCCAAAGAATATAAGCATGAATAATATTCTTAAAACTAAAGTATTTCCTAGTTAGACTATAAAGAGTTAAAAATCAACAATAATTGAATGTACACAACAGGACCTCTTAAGGTGGACCTAATGCTGAACATATCCAAATATACTTGTTAACTCAACAATGACTACAGCCAACGCACAATTAAGATCAGTAATTTGTTTTGTAAAATAAATTCACTCACTTATACATACAACACCAATTCTTAAGTCTACTGGAGTGGTCTAAAGGTGCCTGAAATCCACTTGAATAGTTGTAGGTGCTGCAAAAGGACAGTGAACAAATATCACCATCTCCAGGAGGCACTAACCATAAATCAGAGCGTAGACAGCCTGACTCCCCACCTCACCCACTTGAAAAATATATAACACTATATTTTCTGAAATATAGAAAAGCTAGTGCACACACTGCAATCTTTAGTTAGCTACATCTGAGACATTTCATTTGACAATTGATTGTTTTAAAACTTTTGAAGTTGACCATTTTTTTTAAAAACAAAAAGCAGATTTGAGAGAACACCTTTGAACATTATTTGCAGGTTTTGGTTGTGGTTATCAATTCTATTTCCGATTCAACTGTGCTGTCCCAATCACGCATTCATTGACCTGAAAGAGAACATCCAATTTAGCAAGCTAAACAGAGATACAGTTAAAGTGATACCTATGTCCCCTTTCCCCTCCATTTGTTGAGGCATTTCTCAGTTTAAGTGTTGTGCTGAGAAGTACCGCCAATTATTCCAAGGCAGGGCAAATAGCCTGAGCTGGATTCCAGCTTCCCCAGATCACAGAGAATGCGAGATGTGGTTCCATCCTCCAACCTACAAAACAGCTGTGACATTCTTATTTCACAAACTAATCTGCAGGTGAGTTCTTGTATGGGTCACCCGCTGGGAGAACAGCTCACACAGCAGCACAGCCACTAGCTAGTATTGGGTTGTACAAAACAGCTTTTGAAATCAAGTAGCGAACACACATACTAGCACCCATGCCAGTTCAGGACAGAAGTGAGCATGCAGGTCTGGTGATAAGCGAGTCCAGCTTTAACATTCGGTAGTCACGGTTTCTGATCTTAAGGATCCAGCTATCACAAAGAATAATCTCTAGTTGCGCTCTCATTCTGTTAAACAGTTATCACAAACTTTGTCTCACAGATAAACAGTCCCTGGTTTGTGGCCATTTTGAGTTCTTGCACTAATTTCCACCAGAGGTGAGGGAGAAGGAGAGAGAGAGAGAGGAAAAGGGTGTGAGAGAGAGAGGGAGGGCATGAAAGAGACAGGGGAAAGAGAGTGAGTCAGGGAGGATGTACACGTGTATATTAACTTACAGTATTTGTAACAAGTGTTAGATAATTGAGTTCTTAACATACCTTACTGGCAAAGCGCAAGGAATTGAGTGACTCACTGAAGTTCTCTTCCAAGGGAGAGACATTCACAAACATCAGCCTATGGAGAGAAGGATCCCAATTAATAAAACACAACATGTAAAATAAATGGAATACCATTTTCCACTGATTTCCTTCAGTCTGACAAGGTGGCCGTTCAGCCCTGAAACCTGCTGCACCATTGGTAAGATCATGGTTGATCTGGTTGTAGTCCCAGTGGGTTCTTTCCTGTCTGCAACAGTCCCCAGCCCCCATCCATATTAAAAAGAGCAAAGCAGCAGTGTCACACAACCAAGCTGTGCTTTGTAAGAACACCCAGAAAGATGATACACATCTTCGTTTATCTGCATCGGGTCACTCCAGAGTGGGATTTATGAATAAATATTTTATATGTAAGAAGTAGAGTTTCAATTTCAAAATATGACACACGTTAATATTGATCAGAATACATCAAATTTAACCTTGAATATATTCAATGATCCAGACTTAAATGTTTTTGAAGAGAATTCCAATGCCTTTTTCCAGTTAAATAATACTTTTAATTTTCTATTCTCAGCCTAACACTGCCAAAGTGTTCAAAGTCACCTTTTCCAAGTGAATATTCCATCCCCAAACATCTGGCCACTCATGTAACCTAGCAGTAACTCTGCAGACTCTTCACAACTAACCTTTTACATTTCTTTTTCATTAGCAGCTTTGGCTACAATACAATTGGTCACTTCATCCAAGTTACCCATTGAAGCCCCAGCGCTGATTCTTTGCCCTCTTTTACAGGTTCCATCCTGACAATGACTCATTTGCCTGGTTTCCTGTCCTGTTTCTAAAGCCCACAGCATGAGCTTTTGTGCAGGAACCTGTTAGGTGGTACTCATCAAAGGCTTATGCGCAGTGTAAGTCCAGATCTCTAACACCTACTGGTTCCCTTTTACCTAATCTGATATTCTGGCTCTTTGAAGATGGAACTAAGTTTATCAGATGTGATTGTCCTTCTACAAAATCATGTTGACTGTTGATTTTATCGTGATTTTCTAAATCTCTTGCCATTATCTCCTGAAGAATGAGTTTTGGCATTTGGCCAGTGCCAGCTGTTAGACCGAGTTTCCTTTCTCCCTCCTTTGTGGAATACAGAGGTGGAACAGCTTACGTTTTTGAATTGCCTCCAAGACTGTTCTGAAGCAGGTAAGTCAACTTGCTGTTCCGATAAGGGATGTGAGATTCCTAGAAAATACAAGACTACTTCAGTGATGAAAGATTATTAGGGAAATAACTTCAACTAATTTGTCCCACTCTAGAGATTGGGGTACCACAATCCTAACTGACACTGCATTGCAGGAGGGAGGGGTGCTTCACACACACAGGTGATGCCTTCCAAATTAAATATCCATTTCCATATGGATGCAAATAACTGTAGGACACTGTTCAGAACAGCAGGGAAGCTCTTCCAGGAATCATGGCCAACAGTTATTCTACAGATCATCAAAAACAAACTATCTTGCAAATTTCACATAGTTCTTTGTGGGGGTTTACTGTGCACAAATCAAAACATCTATAGCCAATGAAGTGCTTTTAAAAGTAAAGTGTTGAGAGATGTCAAGGATGTAAAAGGCACAACAGAAATGTAAATCTTATTTTTCATACTGATAACTGTGCAATGGAAGCAATATAACTAGTAGGAAGCAATGTAACTAGTAGGCAGGATATTATAAGAAGGAGAGATGCTGTTTGAGCTCAGATCCTAACCACCTGAATATACAATCTAGTTCATGGAGTTCCGATTGCACCCAAACATAAAATTCAATAAGATTGGTTCTCCTCTTCCCGTCCTCGTTAACAAGAGCAAAGCAGCAGTGTCACACAACCGAGCTGTGCTTTGTAAGAACACCCGACTGACAGAAAGATGATACATGTCTTCGTTCATCTGCATCGGGCTACTCCACAGTGGGATTTATAAAATATTTATTCATATATAAGAATGTTAAAATATGACAGACAGTTAATTATTTCTGAAAAGAATAGGTCAGACAGTTCTTCCAGAACACTGGATTTGATATAAATGAAAAGCTTAAAATTTTGAGTGCGATTGAGGGGAGCTTACGAAATAGTACATTTTGGCTGATTTCACCCCTCAACTCAACTCCACTCCACTGCCTACTCTCTCGTGACTTATTATTAATCCATCTCCTTCTCAAATTTATTCAGTATCCCTGTGCCCACTGCACTCTGGGATGGTAAATTCACAACTCAAAAGCAATTCCTCCTTGTGTGATTTAAAAATGTCACCCCTTATCCTAAAGCTATAACCTCTCTGAAGAAAGAACAAAAAAGAACCGAAACATCAGCTTCAATGTGAACCTGACTGAAAAGGAGAGTTGACCTTGTTTCACCTTACCTTGTTTGACAATGACATGATGACATGTCCGAGGCAGGAAAGGCTGGTGTTGATGGCCTGAGCCTCCCGTAAACGATCACCCTTTGAGTGAGATTTATCCAGACGCTCACTGCCAGCCAAGTCCACCAGACTCAAAGTCGCTGAGGGAAAGACAACAGCGTTAACAAAAGTACGGTTAAAGTACAGGAGTGAACAACATCACTCCTGTAGGGATTAGAATCTGGAGAGGATAGGGACCATGTTCCATGTTGGCAGTAACACCATGGAGCTCACTAGTAAAACGATTGAGAAGGTGCCTCAGAGAAAGGTGGGAGTTACTCTTGTGGGCAGTAGCTGCCATTAGAGTGGTTTTAAAGTGACAGTGCTGCTTCCAAAATTTTAAAACCAGAGGAGGTCTAATGGGATGAGAGGGAATCCAGCTCCGGTAAAGTGGAATCAGAGACCAACAAGAAACAAAATAATGGAACGGCAGTGATTCTGAGGGAAATGTTGGCTTTATTCCAACAAGGAGGGTAAGTAAAGTCAGTTATGGAGATAGAAAGGCAGATGTTTAATGAATTCTTCAATAGCTTGGGGTACAGATGGAGGGAAAATAAAAACTGGCAAAAGGGGAAGGAAAATAAAATGGCAGCCAACATAAAAGGAAACCTTGTTAAAGCAGTAAGAGGTGGCTGGGTCTAATAGGGAAAGCTGCATGGGTATAGAGCAAGCCTAAAAGATTAGTGAACGTTTTGTGTTTACTAAGGAAGGGGAAGCTGTTAATATCAGCAGAAGTAAAGATGGAAAGTTAATGGATAGGGTGAAAACTAATAGGCACAATGTTTTGGAAATGATGGAAAGTGGGGATTAGATGTTGAAGTGTTAGCCATAAACTTCCGATCTTTCCAGTCTGGCAGCAGTGCCAGATATTGGCAAATGTAAGACCCCTTTTCAAGAAGAGGTTAGGAGCATTCCTAACAATTACAGCTGGTCAGTTTAAAACTAGGAGTGGGTATAGTAAGAGAAAGAAAAACTACACTTGGAAAGGTTGTAGTTAATTAAGGAGAAGAAGCATGACTTTGTAAAATGAAAAAACAGTGCGTGACTAATCTTTCACATTACTGAATGGTGTTCCAGATCAGTGAGAAAGATACTAAATGAGTGTAACAGGACACTGGAATGGACGCACAGTAGCTCAGTGATTAGCACAACTGCCTCACAGCACCAGGGACCTGGGTTCAATTCCATCCTTGGGCGGCTGTCTGTGTCAAGTTTGCACGTTCTCCCCTTGTCTATGGTGCTCCGGTTTCCTCCCACAATCCAGGGATGTTCAGGTTAGCTGAATTAGCCACGGTAAAACATGAGATCACAAGATGGGCAGGGTGTGATGCTCTTCGGAGAGTTGGCACAGATTCAATGGGCCAAATGGCCTCTATCTACACTATTAGGAGTTTATGATATAGGCTGGCAGAAAAGGCAGTACAGTAATGGCAGATGGAATTTAATGGAGAAAGTGGCAGGTGACCTCATTTGGCAGTAGGTCGGGTAACATAAACCTAATGGCACAGTTTTATCACGCATCAATGGGGACAGAAAGACCCTCACCATTCAAGAAGTGGCACATTGAGAGGGGAGTTAGCAGAGGTAGAGTACAAAAACAGAGGGGAATTACGCTGAAGATTTCTAAAAGGGTCACTGTCCTGCTCACTGCACTTTTGGATAGACGTGAGATTGCTGCAAAGGGTGTGAATGGGGTTCACCAGAATGGCTCCAGGTCAAGGAGTTTAGGTACTTGCTTTGGTTGGAGAAGCTGCCAAGATCACTCTCTCAACTTGTATGTGAAAAACAAAAAGACCATGATCATATTTTGAAACTTAAACTTTGCCCATCATTTGTTGAAAATAAATTATGGGACAGATACTCACACGTGCACTGGAGATCACGGTTAGAGTTGCTCCCTTCAATCATCAACTGGAAGACACTGTGGCTCCGAGAGGAACGATCATTTGCTGCAGTTTTTGCAACTGAACGTTTGGCTTTTGCAATAGCAATTAAATTGTGGACCTGGAGAAAACAGATAATCCAGCAGATTTGTTAAAAAGAATTGTTCAGGGGATGTAGGTTTCACTGGCTCAGCCAATATTTATCATATATTTCCAGTTGAACTGAGTGACTATTCAGAAGGCAGCTAAGAATCAACAGGTCTGGACTCACAACGGTCATTATATTATATATACACACACACACACACACACACAAACGATATTGGTAAGAAAGTGGAATGCTGATAACTAAGTGGATTACATGAAATTGATCAGGTGGTTAAGAGTGAAAGGATGGTCTTAGGTTACACCAAGATAAAAACCATTTGGTCAGACAAGCAGATCAATGACAGATGGAATTTAACCCTGAGAAATTTGAGCTGATGCACTTTGGAAGAAGCAAAAAGACAAGGGAGTCCTCAGTGAATAGCAGGACATTAAGATGCTCAGAGGGGATCTCAGTTATACATGTCCACAGCTTCCTGAGGGCAGCAAGACAGGTTAATAGGCTGGTTAAGGCAGCAAATGGTATACCTGTCTTGATCAGTCATGACACAGGTTCTAAGAGCAGGGAAATTATACTGGAGTTGAAGGAATGTACTGCCTGCAATAATAGTAGACTCACCAACATTAAGGGCATTTAAATAGTCATTGAATAAACATATGGATGATATTGGAATATTTTAGGTTAGAAGGGCTTTAGATTGGTTTCACAGGTCGGCGCAATATTGAGGGCTGAAGGGCTGTAATGTTCGATGTTGGAACATCATTTGTTTTGAACGCATAGCAATTTGTTATTGAGGTGAGAAACAGATCTGCCTGCAGGTAGGTATGGTCAGAATGAGGAACTCTGCTCAACTGCACAAGGAAGACATTTCTCTTGAGAAGTTTTAACATCAAACTGATTAGCTAGCTCTGCTCAAAGATAGTGAGAGGAATGTCGGCTCCGGCTATTGGGTCCAAATAATAGTGTATCGCTTCTACAGCTTAGCTGAAGGAATCAAGTAGATAGTGTTACACACCTGATCTTCTGCAGTGACAGTGACGTATTTGAGGTTTGTGACATGAAGCTGTTCACTTTTATTGTTAAGGCGTTTGATCTCATACTCGACATTTTTTTCTGGTTTTGTCACAAGTAGGTCACGTAGTGTCTCATTGTAGATTTCCAAAAAGCTGGCAGTGAATTTATACTGAAATAGATTCAAATAAAACGCTCACAGAATGAACAAACAATCAATGGAGCCAAATTAATCAAAGCAACAAATGTTTGGTTATTTGGTTGGTCGGAATGTTAAAAGGTGAATGAATAGCCATACTCCTGAAAAGCAATACCGTCTGTGCATTTGACTGTTGGCATCACTTTGTCAAGTAGACTCGCAGGATACCTCTGGTCAAGTCTTCCATACTTTTAAAACATTTCACAAGATTACATGAATGTGTTACAAGTTCTGGATTTACAGCCATGAGTATTGGATGAAGGAGTGATGCAGCAAACAGGTCACAGTAATTCCTCCCCAAGCCAAAGGCACAGTGCCATAGCAATTTAAAGGCACTTTCCTACATTAGCTCAAAATGTGTGGAGACACCTGCAAGTCAGATCAGGAGCTACAGAAATGCAAGCTTTCTCCTTTGACAACTGTAATATGAAAGGAAGATGACAGTCACACAGGCTACACCTGGAATTCACTGGACATTGCCAAGAGAGCCACGGATACCTCCGGATTGGAGCAAAAGGAGAACAGAAGATTCAGAGATTATTAATTTCAAAATACACACACACACACAAAACCACTTCACTGTAGACTCGGAGGGCAGCAGGTGGCTATCATATTTAACCACAAGGCAAGGCCAATGGGAAAGAAGATGGGGAGAACATGGGAAAAAAAAGCAATTCCACTACAGACACACCTTCATCTCACACTCACACTTCAACACCAGTATTGAGTGGTTAATAGGAAGCATATCCAAGGAAGTTCATCCATTTCTCATTGCCTCCGGCAGGACATGAAAAGAAAACTCTCACGTTGTTTAATTACAGGGTCCTAACGCCTCCTGCTCAGTTTGACAGCTATAGAAAATACAAGGCAAGGGCTGGCTGCATCCTGGAGTAACTCACTGTCCATCCCATGGTCTTCAGTTTCTCTGCTGTTGCAAAGATTTGATCAACCGCTCGAGGAATCATCCCCATGTTCTCTGGTGTCATGTCATCAGGCCCTTCCATTGTAAATGTCTTCCCACTGCCTGTCTGCCCATAGGCAAAGATGCACACATTGTATCCATCCAAGGCAGACTGAAACGAAAGGAAGGTAGGAAAGAACAAGTTAGGTCATGCTGAGTGTCCCCTCAATTCTGACCCGACTGGTATCGTCACTTCAGGCAAGTCACTCTGTTCACTGCCTGACTTTGTACACAAATAGCTTAGCTTTCTCCTCCTCCAATGCATCAACTCTTTGCATACAGAACCAGAGGTGCAATTATTATAATCTAGTATCGATGAGTAGCAGAAAGACTGGGAGGTATGTGGCTGAGTGAAATTTGACTGGGCAGTACATGTGCATTCACAAAGAACAGGGGCCACTATACTCCCAAAGCCTGGGCTGTACTGATGTCAGTGATATAACATAGCACAGGCTGGATATCAAACCCTGGGCTTTCACATTCCGCACTGATGCCCTTATCAGTCAGACCATGTTTAACATGATAAAAAGATTCAATAGGATAGATACACAGGAAAAAAGTAGATACGGTCTGGCAGAAATCTCAAAGGCAACTTAGGATGGGCAATAATTATTGATTCAGTCAGCAAAACCCACATCCTACAAATGAGTAAAGTAATCAAAACTCAGGGAGAACTTCTTCAAACCAAGGCAATGGAAACTAGAGGATGCTGGAGGAGTGATTGATATTGTTCCCACGGTGGCTGCAGTACTGCATTGTTGTTCCAGCCCTTGAAGAATGGGCAGATTTTTAATTCGTGATGTCTTGATGGTTTATGGACAGCGGGCAGGGAATTGGGAGTTGAAGCCAAGATGAGATTAGCCACAGTTATACTGAATGGTGAAACAGGCTCGAGGAGCTGAATGGGAGGTATTATGTAACAGAATTAAAGGGCTGTACAGCCTCCTCCTATCTATTGTGATAAGAAGAATGATAAAAGTTTGCTATGGACATTCACAATATTGATTTAATCAAGCAACTGAATAGAAAAGTTTAATTCATTTACCAATGCACAGAAAGCGCTCTGAAAGTTTAAACACTTGAGATCTGAAGGATTATTCAGATTAAACAGACTGAAGTAATAAATTACCACCACGTATTAGTAGTGAGTTTTACCTGGACCAGCTGCGAGATATCCTCAAATACATCTCTTTGCTTTGCCATTGGCTGGAATACATGGTCAAAACTGAAGTCATATTTCACCTCTTCTTTCCGATCACGACCAGTGTGAGACTACAGACAGGGACAGAGAGGGGGAAACACATCAAGTTTGTAAAGCAGCAAAAGAACACAGTGGGAGGTTGAGTTACAACCACAGCTGTCCTCTGTTGCCCAGAGGTGGCAGCTCTCACAGTCCTGTGGAAACAATCGGAGCATACTCAGCCTGCCGGCTGCATTCAGGTTACATGGCCTCCTCTTGCTCAGATTCTTTGCAGTAAGTGGAGAGCCATGTCACACCATTTCACATGGGCCTGGAAAGTCAATGCGACAGTTTGAACTTTGAGGAGAATCTCCCTCTCCTATGTCTGAATCTGACTATCCACAGCTCCATGAAATGGTCCGCACTTTTGAAGGATCAAATGGACTGGAAACAGAAATCTCACCTCTTCCTTTTTGATCAGAGTGATCACTTTGTCATCATCATGAGAAAACTGAACGTGTTCAATTTCACTGCAAGCTTCCTTCTCAGAGTCGAGAATGGGCCGTACACGGCAGATCACACGAATGTTACCCTGCAAGGCGACAGAGTCAAATTATTGGAGTCATGTCAGGAATTACGTCCCACTGTTCCCCAAGTCCCAACAAAAGTTAAAGATTTTATCAAAGTAAGCAACATTCCCCAACATACCTGTCTTTGTAGCCCCAGGTTAATAGAAAGCATGGGTCATTACTCAATCAGTATTCCCATTTCTTACAAATAAAGAGATTCTAGCTACAGGTAAACAACTGAACTATTGACTAGCTAAAATCTAACTCAGTTAAAAAAACCCTCACACACGCACAGACACACAAAGACAAAAAATGAAATTGGCGCTATGGGCAGAGGGAAATCACTGGGAAATAGTTCAATGGCCCCTGTCCGCAGGGTTCACCAAGATGATCTTTTTGGATCCTCAGGATTTCTCTTCTCCCAATGCTCTTCACTTCATCTGCAGGAGATACACAATAACAGGTTCACAAAGCCCCTTAGCTACAGGCTAAAAATCACAGCTAACAGCAACAGGTAAGGGAAGATAATCTGGTTTTCTTCAGGATTTACTGCTAAGAGAGAGAGAGAAAAATACCATCTTCACTTTTAGAAGTCTGAAGGCTTCTGACCATATCACTCACATCCATAATCTGTTCAGCTACCCAGCAGCTAATTACATGATTGCTGGAAGGCGGAGGCTTTTGTCATCAACCACTGGTCACTGCTCCACAGACCAATCAGCTTCTTGTTGTCAGCTGAATGTCATTTCGTACAGTCCCCAGTACCAGTCTGTCTGCAGGAACCTTGGCTTGCTAGGAGAACAAGCACTTACAAGAAGAGTTGTAACTTGTTTTTTAAAAAAGTGCAGTCATCCTTTCCACAGCCTTTGGTTTTTAAACCAGCACTTTACCCATTTCAGTCCATAATCCAAACTAGAGAAAAGATTTTAAAAATACGGATTTTCACTGCTCCAAGTGTAGCCAAAGGGGAAGCATTCCTCAAACCACCTTCTGTTTATGGAGACAGAGCTACAACAGGAGGCAGTTTCTCATGGCCACCTTAAATCAGACAGTCAATGCTCTGTACAGACTCACCAACCTTTAGGCAGCACCCCCACATTCCATAGGACCGGCACCCCACCCACTCACCACCTGCTCCCCCTACCCTGGTCTACTCCCCAGTGCCTCACTGCCCACTCCACCTGTGTTCAGTAAAACAAGATCCTCCCATTTGCAATTGTTCCCCTCCCATTTCGCCAGTCTGCAATTCTCAAATGGCCACGTATCCAACATGCCAGTTATCTGTCGAAGAGCCTCTAATGACACTGGTTGCAGTGGCCCTGCCTACCTTGAGTTCCTGCACGGTGTTGTGCAGCCTGCGTCTCTCCTGTTCTGTCAGGTGCAGCCTTTCCTCACGATCTGCAATCACCCCATGCAGCGATGCAATGGTTGACTGTTGCTCCTCTATGCAGGCAACTTTTTGGGCAAGCTCAGTCTCCCGCAGCTTCAGCTTGTTCTAGAAGAATGTGAAAACAAAGACAGCGTTATATTTTAGGCATATTCATAAGCAAGATGCAACTATCCCAAATCATTTGCCCCAAGTAACAGAATGCAGGACCATCATGAACTGAAATGATATATCCCTCTTAGCTTGTCAATCAAGACTAGAACTAGAGAGAACACTACCTAAATCTGCTGCATGAGGCTAATTCTAATTCTAGCTGCAAAGCTTGTAGAACTCACCCTGGGAACATCTCAATTAACAGTGCTCTCTGTGCAGAAGTGTAACACCCAAATATGTTCTTAACACACCTCAAGCGCCTGATCTGATGAATGCTATGTCCCATTATCAGTTGCAGTCTGTCGGAGAGCTGGCTCGGGAGTGGCACCGTACTGCCTCTCTGGTACCCACAAATGGACTGGCCCGAGGTGCTTTGGTGGGAGCAGATCAGTGACCTGCTGATAGATCCAGCGACCCTCTAAGCTTAACACAATTTCAAAGAGTCTTGCACCTGGACCCTTTGAAGGGACGGAGTGGGCATAAGAATGGTCAGACATCCAGAAGATGACACTACCTCAGTACTCTCAGCCATCATGGTAAGTGTCAGGTAGTTGCTCTGCAGCTCACTCCTGCTGGTCTTCAGTTCTGTGACTTGAGCAGTTAAATGTTCTATTTCAGTTCCCCGTACCTCCAGCACTCCTTGCATGGCAGAATTCTCAGCTCGGCACTTCTCCAGTTCCACTTCTCGGTTCTTCAGCAGTAATTCCATTGCCCTAAGCAGAACAAGTGAATGGTCAAGGTTCCTGGAATGGATACATATACCAAAACAAACTGCCTTTATATAGCACCTTTAATGTTGAACATCTCACAATCATTCATAGAAGAGACGTCAGAATAGGATACTGTGCCACACGAGCCATATTGAGAAAGGTGAGGCTTTTAAAAGATTTTAAAAACCCAAACTTGATTTCAGCTTACAAACCAGTCAGCATTTGTGAAGTGAAAAGGTAATGTCCAATGAGATGGACACACATCCAGAATAGGAAGTTTCCTTTCACTATACATTCTGTTGGACCTACCAACCTGCCAGCTTTCTAAACTTGTTCAAACCTTTAAATTAGGGTTAGGAGTAGGCTATTCAGTCCCTAAAGCCTGCTCCAGACATTATCCTATTGAATGGTGATCTGTTTGTGTTCCTAATTTCATGTTCTTACTTTTTCTTTATTTACCTGCCAAAATCTACCTCAGCCTTAAAAACATTTAGTGACCTCACCTTCAGCACCCGAGACAGAGTTTCTATTGTACATAGCCCAATAATAGAATGCAAGACTAACTTTAGGTTGCCTTGCAGTTCTTCGATCTGTGAGCTGGCTATTTCCAACTGTTTGTCTCTCTGATGCACATTCTCCTGAAGCTGCTTGCTGTGCACCTCCGAGACCTCCAGCTTGCTTGTGTACTCAGACATCCGTGTCCTCATGTTGCCCAGCTGCACCTTCATATCAGAAAGCTGTCCTTTCAAATCCCAAGCTGGGCGCCTCTTGGAACCGGCTGCTGGAAGGAGACGACAGAAAAGAAACTACTGACTGTTTTTCTCAAATGCAACCACATTAGCATGACTTGTGAATTGGGTATTACACAACAAAACAAGTTTACAATATATAAACGAGCTACTGATATGCTAAATCAAATCAAGTTAAGTTAAAAATCCCACAACACCAGGTTGTACGCCAACAGGTTTGTTTGGAAGCACTAGCTTTCGGAGCCTGCTCCATCATCAGCCGCTCCTTCACCACCCACATGATGAAGGAGCGGCACTCCAAAAGCTCGTGCTTGCAAATAAACTTGTTGGACTATAACCTGGTGTTGTGGGATTTTAAACTTTGTCCACCCCAGTCCAATACCAGCTTCTCCAAATCACAAATAGTGTTAAGGTTGAATTCAATTGAGTTAGATTTAATGGGGCACTGAGACACAGTAGATTTTAATAAAATTGAGAATTTAACCTCCCAGAGTTAACCCGACACTACATCAAAACATGGGAGACTGAACCAAACAGTTGAGTGGAATCCTACTGGACTATAGTGTCATTTGTCCCCTTAACCCTATCAAGGATGACTACAGTCAACATCTTAGTCCAGCAGAAAAAAATCTTTAAACATGCTATGGATTACATTAGGAGCAATATCCTTTCCAAGAGATCAGCTCATGTACTCAGAACTTTACAAACAAAGTACTTTACCTGCTGTCTCAACAGATGGGGGTGCAGTCACTGCCACTCTTGGCTTCTTCCCTATAGCTTAATAAAAAGGAGAAAAAAAATAATAAATTATTATCTGGCAGGAAAACACGCATCAGGTTTGTGTAGTCACAGAAATCCAAGCATTCATTACCAGCCTGCAATCTGAACAGACGAAAATGGGCTATTGTTGGTTGCAAGCCCTTGAAAAGACTTCCAAGTATCTTGGTATTTTCATTTCTATCCCTTTCAACCCTCTCTCATGTTAAGCGACGTATGCTTGAGGTGACAACACCAATCATTAGTCATGCAGTGGTTTAAATAATTTAGTAATTTACATGGACATGACAGTATTGGAGATTTAATTCCATGTGCATTGCTTTCTCTACCCACCCCCTCCCCAACCACCAAGTGAAGAAAATCTGAAGGCAATGACACACTTACCCCCAGTTACAGTGGCAGCACAATTCACAGCTCGACTTCTAGTTCCCACTCCTTGAATGGCCTTTGCCAGTCCAGCTGTAGAAAAGGGTACGGTGCAGTTTGTAATACAGAACCCAATAAAGATGCACACATTTGTTGCAACGCTCTGAAGCCCAGCAAGCAGGCTGAAAGGAATTTGGGGAGGGCAAATCTGAGAGGAGGGATTGACAGTTGATAGGGCAAAGGTGCAGACACTGTGATGGGTTGAAGTATATTTATTTTAACACAAGGAGTATCAGGAATACAGATAACAAACTTAGAGCATGGATCAGTACTTGGAACTATGATGGAACTTCTTGTGGCTATTATGGATACTCAAATATCATTGGTGGGGGGTGGGGTGGGGGCGGAAAGAGGACTGGTTGTTAAATGTTCCAGGGTTTAGATGTTACAAAAGGAATTTTTGGGGAGAGCGGTGGTATGGAGGAGGTAAAAAAAAAAGCAAAGTATTGGCATTGCCAGTCAGGGATAGTATCATCTCTGCAGAAAGGGAAGTCTTCGAGGAGGGTTTGTCTACAGAGTCAGTACGGGTGGAAGTCAGAAACAGGAAAGGAGCTCTCACTTCATCAGGAGCTTCCTACAGACCACGCAATAGCAACAGAGACACAGAGGAGCAGATTAGGATGTAGAAGTAACAGGGTTGTTGTCATGGGTGACTTTAACTTCCCTAATATTGATTGGAACCTTCTCAGTTCAAATAGTTTGAATGGAGCAGTTCTTGTCAGATGTGGCCATGAAGGGTTCCTGACTCAATACACAGATAGGCCAATGACAGGAGAGGCCATATTGGATTTGGTGCTTGGCAACAAACCTTGCCAGGTGTCTGATCTCTCGGTGGGAGAGCATTTCGGTGACAGTGATCACAACTTCCTGACCTGTACTACACGCATGGAGAGAGACAGGAGCAGACGGTATGGGAAAGTATTTAATTGGGGGAGGGGCAATTAGAGTGTTCTTAGGCAGGAACTGGAGTGCCTAAATTGGGAACAGATGTTCTCAGGGAAATGCAGGACAGACATGTGGAGATTGTTTAGGGAGGACTTGCTGAGTGTACTGGACAGGCTTGTCCCACTGAGGCAAGGAAGGGATGGTAGGGTGAAAGAACAGTGAACAAAGAACATTACAGCATAGGAGCAGGCCCCTCAGTTCTCCAAGCCTTTGCTAATCCACATCCTTGATCCAAACCTATTTTTCTAAGCCTATTTTCAAAGGATCTCTATCTCTCTACTGCCTGCCCATTTACATATCTGCCTAGATACATTTTAAATGACACTATCGTGCCCACCTCTACCACCTCAACTGGCAACACGTTCTATGCCCATCGCCCTTAAACTTTTCCCCCCTCACCTTGAACTCATGACCCCTAGCAATTGAGTCCTCCACTCTGAAAAAGCTTCTTGTTATCCACCCTGTCTATGCCTCTCATGATTTTGTAAACCTCAATCAGGTCCCCTCAACCTCCATCTTTCTAATGAAAATAATTCTAATCTACTCAACCTCCATTCATAGCTAGCGCCCTCCATACCAGACAACATCCTGTTGAACCTCCCCTGCACCCTCTCGAAAGCAACCACATCCTTTTAGTAATGTGGCGACTAGAACTGTATGCAGTAACCACGTGTGACAAGGGTTGTGGAACATCTGGTCAAGAAGAAGGGAGCTTACTTAAGGTTGAGGAGGCAAGGATCAGACAGGTCTTTCGAGGGTTACAAGGTAGCCAGGAAGAAACTGAACAATGGTCTTAGGAGAGCTAGGGCATGAAAAAGCCTTAGTGGGTAAGATTAAGGAAACTCCTAAGGCATTCTAACACTGATGTATGGAACAAGAGGATGGTCAGAGTGAGGGTAGGGCTGCTTGGGAGGGAACTTGTGCATGAAGACAGAGGAGGTGGGGGAGACCCTTAAAAAAAAAACTTTGCTTCAGTATTCTCTACTGAGGGGGGACCTTGACGTTTGTGAGGACAGTGTTGATGTTAAGAAGGAGGATGTGCTGAAAATTTTGAAAATTATAAGGATGGATAGGTCCCCTATATCTAAGCTTACAGGAAGCGAGGGAAGAGATTGCTGCGCCTTTGGCAATGATCTTTAATTCCTCACTGCCCACTGGATAATGCCAGATGACTGGAGGATGGCAAATGTTATTACCTTGCTCAAGAAAGATAGTAGGGATAATCCTGGGAACCACAGATCAGTTAATATTATGTCTGTGGTGGGCAAAGTGTTGGAGACGATCTTGAGAGACAGGATTTTTGATTAACTGGAAAACTATAGCTTGATTGGAGAGAGTCAGCATGGCTTTGTGATGGACAGGTCATGCCTCACAAACCCTATTGAGTTCTTTAATAAGGGTGTGACAAACCACATTGATGATGGTAGAGCAGTGGATGTGGTGTACATAGATTTTAGCAAGGCATTTGATAAGGTTCCCCATGGTAGGCTCATTCAGAAAGGAAGGAGGCATGGGATACAGGGAAATCTGGTTGTCTGGATAAGAACTGGCTGGCCACAGAAGACAGAGGGTAGTAGTAGAGGGAAAGTATTCAGCCTGGAGCTTGGTGACCAGTGGGGTTCCGGGATCTCTGCTCTCTGACTTTTATAGATGACTTGGATGAGGAAGTGAAAGGATAGGTTAGTAAGTTTGCCAATGACACAAAGGTTGGAGGAGTGGTGGATAATGTGAAGGGCTGTTGTAGGTTGCAATGGGACATCGACAGGTTGCAGAACTGGGCTGATAAGTGGCAGATGGAGTTGAACCTGGAAAAGTGTGAAGTGATTCATTTTGGAAGGAGAATTTGAATGCAGAATACAGTATGAAAGGCAGGATTATTGGCAGTGTCGAGGGAAAAAGGGATCTTTAGGTCCATATCTATAGATCCCTCAAATCCTCAGAGAGCTGAGGAGATTTGGCATGATAGCGAATACTCTAGCCAATTTGTATAGGTGCACCATCAAAAGCATTCTGTCTGGATGTATCACTACCCGGTATGGCAACTGTACCATTCAAGATCGGAGACGGTTACAGAGAGGAGTGAACTCAGCCCAGACAATCACGAAGGCCAACCTCCCATCTACAGAATCCATCTACCAGGCCCCCGGTCAAGGAAAGGCTGCCAGCATTCTGAAAGATCCAGCCCACCCTGGCAATGTTTTTCTACAACCTCTACCATCGGGGAGAAGGTACAGAAGCCTGAACATACACACCAGCCGGTTTCACAACAGTTTCTACCCTACTGTTGTTAGAATACTATAAGACCATAAGACATAGGAGTGGAAGTAAGGCCATTCGGCCCATCGAGTCCACTCCGCCATTCAATCATGGCTGATGAGCATTTCAACTCCACTTACCAGCATTCTCCCCGTAGCCCTTAATTCCTCGAGACAACAAGAATCTATCAATCTCTGCCTTGAAGACATTTAGCGTCCCGGCCTCTACTGCACTCTGCGGCAATGAATTCCACAGGCCCACCACTCTGTGGCTGAAGAAATGTCTCCGCATTTCTGTTCTGAATTGACCCCCTCTAATTCTAAGGCTGTGTCCACGGGTCTTAGTCTCCTCGCCTAATGGAAACAATTTCCTAGCGTCCACCCTTTCCAAGCCATGTATTATCTTGTACGTCTCTATTAAGTCTCCCCTTAATCTTCTAAACTCCAATGAATACAATCCCAGGATGCTCAGCCGTTCCTCATATGTTAGACCTACTATTCCAGGGATCATCCGTGTGAATCTCCGCTGGACACGGTCCAGTGCCAGTATGTCCTTCCTGAGGTGTGGGGACCAAAACTGGACACAGTACTCCAAATGGGGCCTAACCAGAGCTTTATAAAGTCTCAGTAGCACATCGCGGCTTTTATATTCCAACCCTCTTGAGATAAGAGACAACATTGTATTTGCTTTCTTAATCACGGACTCAACTTGCATGTTTACCTTTAGAGAATCCTCGACTAGCACTCCCAGATCCCTTTGTACTTTGGCTTTACGAATTTTCTCACCATTTAGAAAGTAGTCTATGCTTTTATTCTTTTTGCCAAAGTGCAAGACCTCGCACTTGCTCACGTTAAATTCCATCAGCCATTTCCTGGACCACTCTCCCAAACTGTCTAGATCCTTCTGTAGCCTCCCCACTTCCTCAGTACTACCTGCCTGTCCACCTAACTTTGTATCATCTGCAAACTTCGCTAGAATGCCCCCAGTCCCCTCATCCAAATCATTAATATATAATGCGAATAGCTGTGGCCCCAACACTGAATCCTGCGGGACACTGCTCGTCACCGGCTGCCATTCTGAAAAAGAACCTTTTATCCCAACTCTCTGCCTTCTGTTAGACAGCCAATCCTCAATCCATCCCAGTAGCTCACCTCGAACACCATGGGCCCTCACCTTGCTCAGCAGCCTCCCGTGTGGCATCTTATCAAAGGCCTTTTGAAAGTCTAGATAGACCACATCCACTGGGTTTCCCTGGTCTAACCTACTTGTCACCTCCTCAAAGAATTCCAACAGGTTTGTCAGGCATGACCTCCCTTTACTAAATCCATGTTGACTTGTTCTAATCTGACTCTGCTCTTCCAAGAATTTAGAAACCTCATCCTTAATGATGGATTCTAGAATTTTACCAACAACCGTGGTTAGGCTAATTGGCCTATAATTTTCCATCTTTTATCTTGATCCTTTCTTGAACAAGGGGGTTACAACAGCCATCTTCCAATCATCCAGGACCTTTCCTGACTCCAGTGACCCTTGAAAGATCTCAACCAATTCCTCCGCTATTTCCTCAGTCACCTCTCTCAGAACTCTAGGATGTATCCCATCGGGGCCAGGAGATTTATCACTTTTAAGACTTTTTAACTTTTCTAGCACCATCTCTTTTGTAATGGCAACCATACTCAACTCAGCCCCCTGACTCCCTTTAATTGTTGGGATATTACTCATGTCTTCCACTGTGAAAACTGACGCAAAGTACTTGTTAAGTTCTCCTGCTATTTCCTTATCTCCCATCACTAGGCTTCCTGCATCAGTTTGAAGTGGCCCAATGTCTACTTTTGCCTGTCGTTTGTTTCTTATGTACTGAAAGAAACTTTTACTATCATTTCTAATATTACTGGCTAGCCTACCTTCTTATTTGATCCTCTCATTTCTTATTACACTCTTTGTTATCCTCTGTTTGTTTTTGTATACTTCCCAATCTTCTGATTTCCCACTGTTCTTGGCCACTTTATAGGATCTCTCTTTTTCTTTAATACATCTCCTGACTTCCTTTGTCAGCCATGGTTGTCTAATCCCTCCCCGGATAATCTTTCTTTTTTTGGGGATGAACCTCTGTATAGTGTCCTCAATTATACCCACAAACTCCTGCCATTTTTGCTCTACTGTCTTCCCCGCTAGCCTCTGCTTCCAGTCTATTTTTGTCAGTTCCTCTCTCATGCCCTCATAATTACCTTTATTTAACTGTAACACCATTACATCCGATTTTGCCTTCTCTCTTTCAAACTGAATGGACTCAAACTCTTAACATTTACCTGTCCTGTGTTTTTGTTCTTGCCACTGTTTACCTATTATTTACTATCTATGCTTCTTAACTCTGTGATCTGCCTGTGTTGTTCGCAAGACAAAGCTTTTCCACTGTGCCTTGGTACATGGGACAATAAATTCAATTCAATTCAAAATGCCACCCAAGTCAAAAGAATAGTTAAGGCGGCATATGGTGTGTTGGCTTTCATTAGCAGGGGGATTGAAATTAAAAGCTGTGAGTTATGCTGCAGTACTATAGAGCCCTGGTTAAACAATGCTTGGAATATTGTGTTCGGTTCTGGTCACCACATTATAAGAAGGATGTGGAAGTTTTAGAGAGGGTGCAGAGATTTACCAAGATGCTGCCTTGACTGAAGGGAATGTCTTATGAAGTAAAGTTGAAAGAGCTAGGGCTTTTTTCATTGGAGCTTTGATGGATGACAGATGACTTGATAGAGGTGTACAAGATGATTAGAGGGATAGGAAGGAGAATTTTACAATTAACCTGTTGGAACTTGAGTAGTCGCAGGTGCTGAAAAGACTGGGTGGATGACGTGAGGGAGGGATATTGTGGACTGCAGCATTCAGGATGTTGTCATGTTATGGCATGAAGGTGGGCAGATGGGAATCTAGCAGTGAGTGCAGCAGGATTAATCCCCAGCCTTTGCTGTTAGCAATCCAATTGTAGACCAAATCTATCCCAAACATAATTCAGTCTTGCCTTTCTGCCTTAGGAGCAGCCCAGGACAAAGAGTACTCCTTGACACGTGCTAACTTTATTGCTCGTAAAGGGGACACCATGCACTATTAACCCAAAGACACAGCTCTGGTACACCTCTGCTGCCAAATGATGCGCTCCGCTGACAACATGCAACTAAGTCAAAATGCAAGAAGGAACACTGAGACAGGATGAAAGATCCTGCATTGCTGCTGAAATCTGAATAAAAGCATTGGTCACGTACCTCCATACTGGCTCCTCACTCCAATTGAGGGCCTGGTTGATGCTATTTTGCTAATGGTGGATGCAGCACTGAATGTCATATTGCTGCTGCCAAACTTCTTCACAGCCACAGGCAACTAAGATCAGGCCAAGAAAAATTACTAAGCATTATAAAATTTATAGGAAAGCTTAACTAGTTTTATCATCAATCAGCAGCAACACAAAACCCAAACAAATAATAAACTCAGACAGACCTGACCGCCCCCCACCACCACCTAAGCACACAACAGACAAAAGTAATACTGGAGTCAGAAGTACGTTCCAATGGCAAGTTTCTGTTTCAAACCAGACGGCTTAACATTCAATGTGTTGACTCAGGTTATGTGCCATCCTCAAGAATTCTTCTCCTGCTCTATAAATGGTGTGATGGGGACATTTTACATCGAGCCACAGCAGCCTTGGTTTATCGTTCTTAGAGATGACCACAGCCTCAGCAGCGTGATGAAGTGGAGCTTTAAACTGCAGCACAGGTATGCAGCATGGCTTTGAGCCTTCAACCTGCTGACTCAGAAGCGAAAGGTGGTGCTGAGAAAACCAAAATCTCTTCAGTCAATGGTATGGAGTGGGTTTTCGGAGCTTTAAGTGAATGGAGACGTCAACTGGTAGCCACAGGCTGGACAATTTGTAGTGGCACAGTCAGGGATTCATAACCAATGATGCTAGGAGAAAACTGCTCCGATTAATTCAGTGCTTGTTGCTGTTTTCAACACCATGTTCTCCCTGAAGGGGAAACCAATGGCCAATTTCACACAAGTACCCAGTAGACCATGGTGGGGTTAAAAGAGATTTCAGCATCTTCTGACACAGTAATGGTAGATGAGTAGAAGAATTCCAATTTTAACCATGTTATCATGTAAATGGATACGTTCAGGGAGCTATAAAACAAGTTGACTGTATTGTGATATTTTTAAACAGTCAATGCTCCAGGTTTAGGGAACAACCCACTACTTCCTGGTCTCAGATAATGGATTAAACCTTTTCAGTTGAAGACTTTGCCTATTCCCCCTTCACTGATGGTTCAATATTTCCATATTCACCATTGGAAATTCTCTCAATCTCCTCCTAACCTCATCAAGCAATCCAATTTCTCAATCTCCCCTCTGAATCATCCTCTGCTCCTGGAATGTTAAATCTTACTTGAGTTTTTAAGACTTGAACCACACCCAGTCCAACCTCCAACAACATTCCCCGCCCCCAGTTTATAATATCAATGATTACTCAGCCACTTTGGAGGGACTCACATCTGTATTGTCCACTGGTGTATTTAGCTTCATTCTCTTCAGTGAAGGTTGGGGAAGGCGTGAGCGCTGAGGCAGATTCTTATTACCGTTAACCACAGTGTCGTTGATGTTCATCTTCCGATCCTTTAAAGGGGAGCGCTGTCAAAAGCGAGCAACTGGTTCAGTGTCACCTACACTGACATGTTATGCTTAAACTATCACGGGATGATCTGTCAACTTGACACTGAGACCCATTAACCCATCAATTATGATGACCATTTCACTTAAAACCACCTTGAAAATGGAGTTGCTTTGAAAGGGGCAGTGGGGTGAATCTACTTTGTATGGCAAGTGCATGACATCATTTTAATGATGTAGTCTCAGCTCCACGTTGATCTTAATCACATACACAGTGCTTCCACCCCACCCCTGCCCCCGTCAAGGATTTCTATTACGCAGTGATTTCATTGTGCAGGATAGTTTGAGTGAAAACAGTTCAATCCTTCAGGTTTTTATTTTCCCGTAGTGTTATGTTTGTGGTTTCTGTTCACATTATTTTTAAATTCACTTGCATGCAAGTTGTATTCTCCATCAAATGCTTTCACATTTGTCATGTAGGCGGGAATAATCAGCAATTACTTTTTGGGGGCCCCCTCTACCCTCAATTCTCCTGCTCGGCTGTGAAAACTACAATCATTCCAAAGCCTGACTGAAGTTTTGAGCGGGAGAAAATTATTCACAACTGGAAGCTGAACTGGTAAGAAAGAGTGATGCTTCTCTTTCACTTCCAGAAATTTTTATTAAAGATATCACTGACAGTATTTTCCAGCAAGTTGACTTGAATGGCTTGGCTCCTCCCTTGAGCACATGCCATTAAGTGATCAAATGGAGTTGGGATGCTGATCAGCTAGAAACATTTTGTTTTAAGTATAGGGTACCAGGATTGAAGCTAAACCGAAAATACTTCTTATCACGTCATTCCTTTCCATTCAACTCAAATACTCACATCAACATCTTTAACCAGGACCTATTACTGCAGCATTCAAATACTGCTGGAGATACTCCTGTATAGAGCATCTCGAGTTCACCTTCATACACATCTACGGTATAAAAATAGCCTATAAAAGTTCTACAAAAGCAACTGCAGAAATCTGGAAAAATACAGTGAGGAGGTCTGTGAGCATCTGTGGAGAAATAGAGTTAACGTGTCAGAAACTTTCATCAAAATAACTGACGAGACAAAATAAAGTCCTGGTTACTCTAGCATTCAAAACAATCCAACTTTTTAAATTCTTGAAGAGTCACTTCCTAATGAAGATTCTGAGTCTTGGTCTGATGAAACAAGGGGATGATATCTTAGGGATAAATTGTTAAAATAGCTTTCAGAAGTAATTCCTCCACCTCAATGAATTGGCTGACTTGCTGGTGCTTCTCAGTACATCGTGAGGGAGGCCTAAATATCATCCATTAAATGCAGGCAGACATCCCCAAACACATTACCGAGGGGTGATCAGAAATAAACAGTTGCTGCTTCAAAGACATTATTCACCAAAAAGAATAAAGTTTTACAGAAGGTTATAAGGAGGTGAGGGAAGCAAAGGGGTTTATAAAGTTAAAAGCCCCAGACTTAGAAGCTACTTGGTACCCAAGGTTTCTTCAGAATCACAAGGAGAAAGTGAGGTCTGCAGATGCTGGAGATCAGAGCTGAAAATGTGTTGCTGGAAAAGCGCAGGTTAGGCAGCATCCAAGGAACAGGAGATTCGACATTTCGGGCATAATTCCTGAAGAAGGGCTTGTGCCCGAAACGTCAATCTCCTATTCCTTGGATGCTGCCTGACCTGCTGCGCTTTTCCAGCAACACATTTTCAGCTTCTTCAGAATCACAGCAGTGTTACAAACTGGTGGTGGCCACTCGGCCCATCATGTCTGCAAAGTTTATCTGAATGATTTATTGCTATTTTCCCCTCATTTCCACATACCTCACACAAGAAGAGACAATTGTCCAATGCCCCCTTGAATGCCTCAACTGAACCTACCTTTCCCACATTTACAGGCAGTGCATTCTAGACCCAAGCCACTCATCCCATGAAAAAGATTTTCCTCACTTCATTTGTACATCACTTTAAATCCACGCTCATCTCGTTCTTGTTCCTTTTCAGAGTGGAAACAACTTACGCGCCACTACTCTGTATAGCCTCCGTTCAGGACTTTGAAAACCTCTATGAGATCTCCCTCTCAGCTGCCTTCTCTCCAAGGAGAACACTCCCAACTTCTTCAATCTATCCTCAGCTCTGAAGTTTCCCATCCCTGGAATCATTCTTGTCAATCTCCTGCCCTCTCTCCAATGTGTTCCCATCTTTCCCATAATGTGAGGCCCACAGCTGTACACAACACAGAAGCTGAGGTCTTGTACAAGTTCAGCATCACCTCCTTGCTCTTGAACTCTATGCCCCTAAAGTGCATATATACCCCAACTCCCTCTGCTCCTGCCCCAACTTCAAAACTGTACCCCTATTTTTTATTGTCTTTCAATGTTCTTCCCACCAAAGTGGACGATTTATAATAATTATATCTGGAAGGTGTTTTTAAATACTGGTCAATTCAGCTCCATCTATCGCGTGGAGAGAAGAGACCTGGCATTGTAGCAGTAATCCTGCAGAAACATAACCTACATGCATCTTCCATCCATCTGCAGTGTAGGATCACCATCTTCCTCAGAACCCTGGCATCATTTCAACCTCGCCTTGTCAGTTTCTTCTTGAACTTGTCAATCTTGCGCAATGGCATTTAGCATCATTAGTATTTGACATAGAGGAGCAGGGCAGTAGTGAAGGTGGGCAATATAACCAGGGCTTTAAAGAGAGGACTGTAAGACTAACCTCAGTATTATCCACTTTTCGTTTTCTTGTCAGGGTCTGGTGTGATCCTGGCAAGGTCTGTCCAGACATAGCTGTGATCTGACTCCCATTCACATTCACATTCACGTCCATTGAAAGGGGAATGCTGTAAATAAATAATAATTTCATAACATGTATCTTTGAACAATGGGAGGATGAGTCTGGTACAGCTCACAGAGGATACTCAAGAGTCCAGAACTATCTGTACACTTTATTCAGTTATATTCTGAAATGTTTGCGGTTAAGTACAATACAAGGAACTGTGAAGTGACAGAAACAGTGACGGTCAGGAGTTATGGTGCAGTCTGGTGAACCTAGCTGACATGATCATCACACACCCAGCTGGCATGATCGAACAAGTTTTGTTTTGATTTAACAAGATGATCCCTCACTGAAACAGACGAAGACAATGCTGTAGTTTTATTATTTGAGAAACAAAACAGCAGCTTACTAAAAACACCGTGATGAAATACATTGCACCAAACCATCTGCTTATATCAAATTCCAACAAAATTCCACACATTTTCAACAAAGTCAAAATAATAATCCCATTTACCATTCAACGCTCCGTTACACATTCACATAGACACCCCACTCCTCCCAAACCATGACCAGGGGTCCCCCTTCTCCCCCAGCAACAGGAGGTGCCCCCACCTCTCGCTGCAGGAAGTGGGGTATCCCTCTCTCTCTGTGGGGGGGTGGGGAGGGTGATCCCTCTCTCTCTGTGGGGGGGGGGTGATCCCTCTCTCTCTCTCTCTCTGTGGGGGTGGGGAGGGTGATCCCTCTCTCTCTGTGGGGGGGGGGGCGGTGATCCCTCTCTCTCTGTGGGGGGGTGATCCCTCTCTGTGTGGGGGGGGTGGGGGTGATCCCTCTCTCTCTCTCTCTCTGTGGGGGGGGGGGGGGCGGTGATCCCTCTCTCTCTGTGGGGGGGTGATCCCTCTCTGTGTGGGGGGGGGGTGGGGGTGATCCCTCTCTCTCTGTGTGGGGGGGTGGGGGTGATCCCTCTCTCTCTGTGGGGTGGGGTGGGGGGGTGATCCCTCTCTCTCTCTCTCTGTGGGGGGTGATCCCTCTCTCTCTCTCTCTGTGGGGGGGGGTGATCCCTCTCTCTCTCTGTGGGGGGGGGTGATCCCTCTCTCTCTCTGTGGGGGGGGTGATCCCCCTCTCTCTGTGGGGGGGGGTGATCCCCCTCTCTCTCTGGGGGGGGGGTGATCCCTCTCTCTCTCTGGGGGGGGGGGTGATCCCTCTCTCTCTCTGGGGGGGGGTGATCCCTCTCTCTCTCTGTGGGGGGGGGTGATCTATCTCTCTCTGTGGGGGGGTGGGGGGGTGATCCCTCTCTCTCTGTGGGGGGTGATCCCTCTCTCTCTCTGTGGGGGGGGGTGATCTATCTCTCTCTGTGGGGGGGTGGGGGGTGATCCCTCTCTCTGTGGGGGGGGTGATCCCTCTCTCTCTCTGTGGGGGGGTGATCCCTCTCTCTCTCTGTGGGGGGGGGGTGATCCCTCTCTCTCTGTGGGGGGGGGTGATCCCTCTCTCTCTGTGGGGGGGGTGATCCCTCTCTCCCTGTGGGGGGGGTGATCCCTCTCTCTCTGTGGGGGGGGGTGATCCCTCTCTCTCTCTCTGGGGGGGGGGGGGTGATCCCTCTCTCTCTCTGTGGGGGGGGGGGGGTGATCCCTCTCTCTCTCTGTGGGGGGGGGGGGTGATCCCTCTCCCCCCGGTCCCGGTATATTATTTACCCCTCCCCCCGGTCCCGGTATATTATTTCCCTCTCTCCCCCCGGTCCCGGTATATTATTTACCTCTCCCCCCGGTCCCGGTATATTATTTACCTCCCTCTCCCCCCGGTCCCGGTATATTATTTACCTCTCCCCCCGGTCCCGGTATATTATTTACCTCCCTCTCCCCCCGGTCCCGGTATATTATTTCCCTCTCTCCCCCCGGTCCCGGTATATTATTTACCTCTCCCCCCGGTCCCGGTATATTATTTACCTCTCCCCCCGGTCCCGGTATATTATTTACCCCTCCCCCCGGTCCCGGTATATTATTTCCCTCTCCCCCCGGTCCCGGTATATTATTTACCCCTCCCCCCCCGGTCCCGGTGTGTTATTTACCTCTCCCCCCGGTCCCGGTGTGTTATTTACCTCTCTCCCCCCGGTCCCGGTATATTATTTACCTCTCCCCCCGGTCCCGGTGTGTTATTTACCTCGCCCCCCGGTCCCGGTATATTATTAAACGCTGCCGCCGTTATTGAGGAGGTTCTTGTTGTCGCTTCAAACCCGCCGCATTCCCGCCGCCGCTCACGCTCCCTCCCGATTGGCTGCCGCCGCTCACGCCCCCTCCCGATTGGCTGCCGCCGCGTCACGTGGCCTCCCCGACCCGTCCCTCCCATTGGTCCGTCCCGGAGACCCAACCGTCACAATTCAAACCGCGGGCGGCGGTTGGTGACGGCGCTGCAACAACAACCCGCTGCATTGGGCTATCCTCCAGCCATCATGAGCGAGGGAAGGTACAACAACAATGACACACTGCATTGGGGTACCCCCACCTAGCAATAGAGAGGGAGGGTACAGCAACCTGCTGCATTGGGGTATCCCTACCCTGCAGTAGAGAGGGCGGGTGCAACAACAACCCGCTGCATTGGAGTAAACCACACCCTGCATTACAGCAGGAGGGCACAACAACAACCCGCTGCTTTGGGGTAACCACCCTCACTACAACAATAACAGCCCTGCATTGTATTATCCACCTGGTACTGCAACAGAAACAGCACCTTTGCACTGAGGTCAACACACTCACTAAAACAACAACAACAACCTGGCACTGCACTAACAACAACCCTGCATTGGGGTAACCAGCCAGCACTGAATTAAACACATTCGCTTCAGCAACAACCCTGCATTGAGGTAACCACCTGCACTGCAACAACAATAACACAACATTGGGTAATCACCCTCACTATAACAACAACAACCCAGCATTACAGCAACGACCTGACATTACAATGACCAGATTTTGGATGAGTGGTGCTGGAAGAGCACCATCACTCCCCACCTCTTCCTCCGCTACATTGATGACTGCATCGACGCCACCTCGTGCTCCCGCGAGGAGGTTGAGCAATTCATCAACTTCACCAACACATCCCACCCTGACCTTAAATTTACCTGTAAAAAATGAGGTTACCTGGACCATCTCTGACACCTCCCTCCCCTTCCTGGACCTCTCCATCTCCATTAATGACGACCGACTTGACACTGACATTTTTTACAAACCCACCAACTCCCACAGCTACCTGGATTACACCTCTTCCCACCCTACCTCCTGCAAAAATGCCATCCCATATTCCCAATTCCTCCGCCTCTGCCGTATCTGCTCCCAGGAGGACCAGTTCCACCATAGAGCACACCAGATGGCCTCCTTCTTTAGACACTATAATTTCCCTTCCCATGTGGTTAAAGATGCCCTCCAACGCATCTCCTCCACATCCCACCCCTCCGCCCTCAGACCCCACCCCTCCAACCGTAACAAGGACAGAGCCCCCCTGGTGCTCACCTTCCACCCTACCAACCTTCGCATAAACCAAATCATCCGCCGACATTTCCGCCACCTCCAAACGGACCCCACCACCAGGGATATATTTCCCCCCCCACCCCTTTCCGCCTTCTGCAAAGACCGTTCCCTCCGTGACTACCTGGTCAGGTCCACACCCCCCTACAACTCACCCTCCCATCCTGGCACCTTCCCCTGCCACCGCAGGAACTGTAAAACCTGTGCCCACATCTCCTCCCTCACCTCTATCCAAGGCCCTAAAGGAGCCTTCCACATCCATCAAAGTTTTACCTGCACATCCACTAATATCATTTATTGTATTCGTTGCTCCCGATGCGGTCTCCTCTACATTGGGGAGACTGGGCGCCTCCTAGCAGAGCGCTTTAGGGAACATCTCCGGGACACCCACACCAATCAACCACACCACCCCGTGGCCCAACATTTCAACTCCCCCTCCCACTCTGCCGAGGACATGGAGGTCCTGGGCCTCCTTCACCGCTGCTCCCTCACCACCAGACGCCTGGAGGAAGAACGCCTCATCTTCCGCCTTGGAACACTTCATCCCCAGGGCATCAATGTGGACTTCAACAGCTTCCTCATTTCCCCTTCCCCCACCTCACCCCAATCCCAAACCTCCAGCTCAGCACTGTCCCCAGGACTTGTCCGGACTTGTCCAACCTGCCTATCTCCTTTTCCACTATCCACTTCACCCTCCTCCCTGACCTATCACCTTCATATCCTCCCCCACTCACCCATTGTACTCTATGCTACTCTCTCCCCACCCCCACCCTCCTCTAGCTTATCTCTCCACCCTTCAGGCTCACTGCCTTTATTCCTGATGAAGGGCTTTTGCCCGAAACATCGATTTTGCTGCTCGTTGAATGCTGCCTGAACTGCTGTGCTCTTCCAGCACCACTGATCTGGTTTCCAGCATCTGCAGTCATTGTTTTTAACCTGTTACAACAACCAGCCATGTCAAAAAATACACACACACATTTCACTACAACAACAACCCGGCACTACAGCAACCCTTACATCGATCTGGCGCTATACCAACAGTTCTCCTTCCCAGCTCTCCTTCCTCCCCTTCCTGAGGAGGGTAGGGCCTGTGAGGATGATCCTGGTTAATAACTTTAAGCTGGCTTTAAACGTGCTGACTCTGTGCAGTGTATATGGGATCAGCTCCCAGTCAATCCATGCCCTTCCTGCTGGGAATTCGAGAGGTAGCTCACTGCTCAGCCCGGGATCAGGAGAGGCGTCAGGCCAATGGAAAAGAAAGGGAACGTGGAAGACCCCGTTTCAGAGGAATCTCAAAGGGAGGACAAGTCTGAGCCCAGGCATGCCCCTGAAAGCCGGAGTCTGAAGCACAGGGTGATCCTGTGTGCTGACCGGGTGTTCCTGTGCTTCCTCGCCCTGCTGTTCGTGGTCCTGATGCTTGAGGTTATCTACAAGGTCTGGTACATTACCAAGTGGAGGGCCGTCTTCAACTTCCTCAGGGACCTGGCCAGGTACCTGACCGACCAGCCCGAGGAGGAGGAGGAGATCGAACTGTGACCGTTCCCTTCCTCAGCAGGGTAAGGCGCCCCAGTCCCAGCACAACCCCAGGGTCAGTGCCTGGCATCCTGAAGGTCCCTGGGTGGTCCCGCAATGTTCAACCGCAAGGTGGTGAGTGGGACACACCCGAACCATTCCAGGCCAGAGTTTGTAACATTCCCCTGTACCTGTACCTCTGTCTGCTCCTGCTGCCAGAGAATTCACAATGTTTACAAGGCTCTGTTCAAAACATTTATGGATACCAAGTGTTCCTGAATAATTGTGTTCTGGGCTGGAGGATTTACAGTGTTTGAGATGGGGAAGACCATTCTCTGGGCAATAGTACGTCGATGGTCAACTGTTTTGTGTGTCCGCCTCTGTGAATATTTCTGGGTGATTCTGACTGTGAGAGTGTGTACCTGTGTGACTATCTGACTGTGTGTGTGTGTATGTGTATCTCTGAGAGTCTGCATCTGTGAGAATCTGTCTGTGAATATTTGTATGTCTATCTCCATGCGTGTCTGCACCTGTGGGAGTGTTTGTGTATATTTGAGTGTGTCTGTCTCTGAGCACCCGTTTCTGTGTATCTGTGTCTCTCTGAGTGTGCCTGTGAGTGTGTTTGTGTGTCTCTGTGAGCGAGTGTCTGTATCCCTGCGTGTCTGCAGTGTGTGTGTGATGTGTAGGTGTGTGCGCGTATGTTTTTGATACGTGTCTCTGAGAATCTGTATCTGTCTGTACCTCTCTGTCAGTGAGTATCTGCGTGTCTCTGTGAATGTCTGTTTGTGTGTGTGTCTCTGTGTGTAAGTCACTGTTGTGTATGTCTAGATGTTACATGTGTATCTGTGCGAGTGAGCGCCTGCCACTGCTTCCTTTTCTGTGTGTCTCTGAGTATCTGTACTTCTGTGGGTTTCCCTGTGTGTGAAGGTGTGTATCTGTGTGAGTGTGTCTGTGTGAGTGACAGTGTCTATGTGTCTGTGTGTGAGAGAGAGTATGTGAGGTTGTGCGTGTCTGTGTGAGTGTGTCTATATGAGAGTATGTCTGTGTGAGTGTGTCTATATGAGAGTGTCTGTGTGTGTGAGACACTGTAAAGTTGTCTGTGTAAGTGAGGAAGGGAGAGTCGCTCTGCCATGATGTGGGGGACTGGGGAGTTGTGTTTAAATCCTCCTTGGATTTTTATTCCTTGCTGCAGTTTTCTTGCTGATGTGGGGATGACATTCCGACTGCTGACGGATGCTGGATCTGACAGATGGACGCTTTGGCAAGACTCATTCTCCATCTCTGAGCGAACCAGGAACAGCCCACCCGCAAGGAGCAGCCCACCCACCAGGAGCAGCCCACCCACCAGGAACACTCCACCCAGGAACACCCCACCCAGGAACACCCACCCACAAGGAACACCCCATCCACCAGGAACAGCCCATCCAAGAACACCCCACCCACCAGGAACAGCCCACCCACCAGGAACAGCCCACCCAAGAACACCCCACCCACCAGGAACAGCCCACCCACCAGGAACACCCCACCCACCAGGAACAGCCCACCCAAGAACACCCCACCCACAAGGAACACCCCACCCACCAGGAACAGCCCACCCAGGAACACCCACCCACATGGAGCACCCCACCCACACGGAACACCTCACGCAGGAACACCCCACCCACACAGAACAGCCCACCCAGGAACACCCCACCCACAAGGAACACCCCACCCACACGGAACACCCCACCCACACAGAACACCCCACCCAGGAACACCCACCCACACACGGAACACCCCACGCAGGAACACTCACCCAGGAACACCCCACCCACACGGAACACCCCACGCAGGAACACCCACCCACAAGGAACAGCCCACCCACAAGGAGCACCCCAACCAGGCACAGCCCAACCAGGAACACCCCACCTGCAAGGAACACTCCACCCACACGGAACACCCCACCCACACAGAACACCCCACCCAGGAACACCCCACCCACACGGCACACCCCACCCACACGGAACACCCCACCCAGGAACAACCCACCCACACAGAACACACCACCCAGGAACACCCCACCCACATGGCACACACCACCCACATGGTACACCCCACCCAGGAACACCTCACCCACACGGAACACACCACCCACCCAGGAACACCCCACAGACAAGGAACACCCCACCCACATGGAACCCCCACCCAGTAACACCCCGCCCCACCTAGCAGCCCCCTGTTGGAGAGACTATTTTTAATGAGGAGATTTTCTCCCCATTAATCTGGGGAGGGTAGGGGTGGGGAGGGGAGGGGAGGGGATGGGGAAGGGTGGGGAGGGGAGGGGGGAGCTTTCTGCTCAGAATGTAGCTCACTTTCCTGGATTCTGCTGATAGGGCGGTTCCAGGCGCTATCCAATTAAATTGACTTTGAACTCTGTCCCTGGGCGCTGTGTGTCTGTCTGTGTGTGTGTGTGTCTGTGTGTCTGTGTGTGTGTGTCTGTGTGTGTGTGTGTATGTGTGTCTGTGTGTGTCCAGGCTCACACTTTCAGCGTTTGTTTACAGTGAGGGGAGCAGACAGCGAGGGAAATGCAGAGGAACTGCAGGAGCAGCTGGGCCTGTCCACCAGGTGACATCTCTCAGATCATCAGCAACTCAATGTTTCACAGGTTTGAAAATTCCTTCTCTATCCCGTTTATACAAGACCTATCATCTGCCAACTAACCCCGTCCCTCTCAGATCTCTTCTACTCATTCAAACTGACAGTAAAGCTCCCTCTACACTGTCCCCATCACACACTCCCAGGGACAGGGACAGCACGGGGTTAGACACAGAGTAAAGCTCCCTCTACACTGTCCCCATCACACACTCCCAGGGACAGGGACAGCATGGGGTTAGATATAGAGTAAAGCTCCCACTACACTGTCTCCCATCAAACACTCCCAGGGACAAGGACAGGGACAGCATGGGGTTAGATACAGAGTAAAGCTCCCTCTACACTGTCCCCATCAAACCCTCCCAGGGACAGGGACAGCACGGGGTTAGATACAGAGTAAAGCTCCCTCTACAATTTTAGTCTGAATGTAAGACTCCTCATCAGTATCCCTGTCAAACTCTCCCAGGACAAGGGCAGCACAGGGTTAGAGAATAGTAAGGCTCTCTCTACACTATTAAACTGAAAGTAAAATTTCCTCTCCTGTTTTAAACTTCAAGGAAGGCTGCCTCATTACTATCCCTGTCAAACGGTCCCGGGACAGAGTTGCTTGCACATTATGTCCTCTGTTTCGAAGACATTCCTGTCAAGGATAAAGGCCTGCACTGAACCCCAGCGATCCTAGCTCCTCTGTACTGAGAGCAGCAACATCCTGACCTGACATTGTCCGAGCAGGAACCTGTCACCCTCCTGTTCCCTGGCCTGTGCTGGATGGGGGGTTACAGGTAGATAATCACCTCCCCTTAGCTATCGGAATGGGACCCGGAGCCAGGACGTCCACCTCAGAGCCAGGGAGACGACCCAGTACACCAGGTGAAGCCCTGAGTTGATAAACACGACCGACAGACAGAGAGTAAGGTGCTGTCCTTAGTGCTGACATGACCCAGGGAGCAGGAACACACTGCCCCAACACTCAGTCTCCACCTCAGGGCTGGGCCCTTTCAACAAAGTGGGAGAGATCTTTGAATCAATATTGCGTTCAGCAGCCACACTGGATTCAATCTCTGCAATCTGAAGAGAGGCCATTCAATCCCTCCACTCCTGAGGAAGGGCTTTTGCCCGAAACGTCGATTTTCCTGCTCCTCGGATGCTGCCTGACCTGCTGTGCTTTTCCAGCACCACACTCTCATCTCCAGCATCTGCAGTCCCCACTTCAGCCTCCAAAGAGCATCCAGCCCACACCCACCCCGCTACCCTAACCCTGTCACCCGCATTCCCCATGGCCAACCCACCCTAACCTGCACATCCCTGGGCACTATGGGACAATTTCCCATGGCCAATCCACCCTAACTTGCCCCATCCCTGGGCACTATGGGACAATTTCCCATGGCCAATCCACCCTAACCTGCACATCCCTGGACACTATGGGACAATTTCCCATGGCCAATCCACCCTAACCTGCCCCATCCCTGGGCACTATGGGACAATTTCCCACGGCCAATCCACCTTAACCTGTACATCTTTGGATTGTGGGAGGAAACCCACACAGACACGGGGCGAATGTGCAAACTCCACACAGCCAGTTGCCCGAGGGTGGGATCGAACCCGGGTCCCTGACGCTGTGAGGCAGCAGTGCTAACCGCTGAGCCACCTGTAATGGAATGGAACACGTACTGGGATATTCTCCTGATCTGTTATGGAATATCCACCAGCCAGGGTCTAGGAGGTGAGAGAGATTATTAAAAGGTAGCTGGTGAAGGGAAGAGCAGGAGCCAGACTTTCCACATTGTAAATGTACACCTCCCGACACAGCAATCACAGTTACAGGTACAGTGCAGCACCGAAATAAAGGTGAGTATCTTGTTTTTTCCATAATTTTTCAATATTTTCAAATGCAAAAGACATGCTTTGCAGGAGAGCTGTTTGAGTAGTGTGTGTGTGTGTGTGTGTGTGTGTGTGTGTGAGAGAACTCAAACTGGTCAGTCTCAGAAATGGTCAGTCACTTTCCGATCAGCAGTAATGAACATACTAACCAGAGTACTACACACAGTGAGTTATCAAACTATTTTATTGGCAATGTAAGCTGCAGAGTTTTAATCCTAAACCGAGCGATGGAGGGACTGTATTGGTAACCAGATTGCCTCTCCCTCCATTCCGACCAAAAGCAATGGTTCCCCATCCCAGAAACCTTGCTCCAAATCTCTTGCAGCCTTTGGAAGATGGACCAGTTCTGTGTGGCCAGTGCTTCCTGGTGACTGGAGGGTGTGAGAGCTCAGGGAAACTATGAGGATGAGAAGCAGTGAGGCAGAGCTCCTGCTAACGTCTCGGGGAGAGGGATACAAGTGGAAAGCATTCCCCAATTTCTAATGTCAAAAAGGAACCACACAAACTGCACAATTAGCAATGTATGTGGCAACCCTAGATCAGATACAACAAAATATTTTTAATCAAGAGACATACAAGGGCATGTTTTGGCTGTGCCAGAGGGTGGCTGACAGAGGGCAGCAGCCATGTTGGATGCCCTCTGGGCAGTCATGTTCATTGGCCTGGGGGGGTTGGCCATGTTGGACACCCAGGGTTGGGCAGTAGCTGCCCTCTGGGCAGTCATGTTCATTGGCCTGGGGGGGTTGGCCATGTTGGACACCCAGGGTTGGGCAGTAGCTGCCCTCTGGGCAGTCATGTTCATTGGCCTGGGGGGGTTGGCCATGTTGGACACCCAGGGTTGGGCAGTAGCTGCCCTCTGGGCAGTCATGTTCATTGGCCTGGGGGGGTTGGCCATGTTGGACACCCAGGGTTGGGCAGTAGCTGCCCTCTGGGCAGTCATGTTCATTGGCCTGGGGGGGTTGGCCATGTTGGACACCCAGGGTTGGGCAGTAGCTGCCCTCTGGGCAGTCATGTTCATTGGCCTGGGGGGGTTGGCCATGTTGGACACCCAGGGTTGGGGGAAATGCCGTCTATTTCAGGTTAATTTGTTTAGTGCCAGCACCAAAGGTCTTGAAAGGTTTTCCTGATCTTCTGGATGCTCCTTGATTCCCTGGAAACAGCACTGACCATCTGGAGGTTTTACACAATGAACGAATATTTTCATGGTCAGCTCTGGTGAATGTGTCGAGGTCTCAGTGTGGTTTCCCTGAGAGGTTGGGGGGATTCCCTGAGGCTGAATTATGTCCTGGTTTCTAATGGTGAATCATACAGTGCCCTTCCAAGCACTGCAGGATCAGCACAGTATCCTGCAGACTGGCAAATGGGCAAGGCTGGGTATCTCCTGGCAATGAGGGTGGGTTTCACCAGGGGGAATGGTTGCTCCTCTTCCCCAGACTAATAGAGAGTAGCAAGGTGGAGGTTCCCATTTACTCCAGCCACAGCGATCAGCTGCCCATCGAGCACACTATCCACAGCCTGGACAGTGTTCCTGCCCAGGGCTATCTCACCGAGATCCTGTGCAGACAAAATACAACAGCCATCAGCACAGTTCCTGGCTCAGGGGGAAATACCCCTCCTTTCACTATACGGATATCGAAGCTGTCCGGTGTTGCGGATGTGTTTGTCTAGCCCATTCTCCTGCCTTCTCCCTGTAACCCTGATCCCCGTACCAATAAGGAACCTGCCTTAAACATCTCTGCCTTAAACCCACTCCCTCCCCAGCCCTCCGCACCACTGAGTCCCATTGAGTCCCCACCCTCTGGCTGAAGAAATTCCTGCTCAGCTCCGTTCGAAAGGGTTGGTCCCTTCCCCCTGCGGCTGTGCCCTCAGGTCCTAGTCTCTCCAACTGGTGGGAATATCTTCTCCATGTTCACTCTACCCACACCACTCAGGATTCTTGAAGTTTCCTATAGGTTCCTCCCCCTCAACCTTCGGAATTCTATCCAGAGTCCGCAACTGCTCCTGACAGGACTAATCCTTTCTTCCTGGGATTATTCTCCTTCCTTTCCCCTTGCTGCTTGTCCCTCACCCCGCAGCGGTGAGCCAGCCCAGGTGGGGGTGAGGGTGGGGGTGGGGCTGGGGGTTACCTGCTGGCTTTTGTAGTTGATGGCGTGTGCACTGTGTGTCCCACTGCCTCCACTGAGGACCACCTCGCTGTTACAGAACCGGGCAGTGTACAGAAACTCACTCTGCCCCTTGCTGACGGGAAACGGAATGGTTTTCTCCAGCCTCAGGCTCCGATAATCCCAGAGTTTCAGGGCGTTGTGGGCCACCCACGATCCGGTCAGGATCCAGTTTCCCTGGAAATCACCACAGGCTCACAACGTTAGGAGCTGTAACACACCCCCCAGAGTGACCTGCTCCAACCAGGGCCCCCTCCCTCACCTTCCCCCCACCCCCCCCCTCCCTCACCTTCCCCCCACCTCCCCACTCCCTCACCTTCCCCCCACCTCTCCCCTCCCTCACCTTCCCCCCACCCACTCCCCTCCCTCACCTTCCCCCCATCCTCCCCACACCCTCCCCTCCCTCACCTTCCCCCCACCCTCCCCACACCTCCCCCCTCCCTCACCTTCCCCCCACCCTCTCCCCTCCCTCACCTTCCGCCCCCCCCCCCACTCCGTCACCTTCCCCCCACCCTCCCCCTCCGTCACCTTCCCCCCACCCCCCCCCTCCCTCACCTTCCCCCCCACCCTCTCCCCTCCCTCACCTTGCCCCCACCCTCCCCCCTCCCTCACCTTCCCCCATCTCCCCCCTCCCTCACCTCCCCCCATCTCCCCCCTCCCCCCCTCCCTCACCTTCCCCCACCCTCTCCCTCCCTCACCTTCCCCCCACCCTCTCTCCCCTCCCTCACCTTCCCCCCACCCTCTCCCCTCCCTCACCTTCCCCCCACCCTCCCCCCTCCCTCACCTTCCCCCCACCTCCCCACTCCCTCACCTTCCCCCCACCCTCTCCCCTCCCTCACCTTCCCCCCACCCTCTCCCCTCCCTCACCTTACCCCCCCCACCCTCCCCACTCCCTCACCTTCCCCCCACCCTCCCCACTCCCTCACCTTCCCCCCACCCTCCCCACACCTCCCCCCCTCCCTCACCTTCCCCCCACCTCCCCACTCCCTCACCTTCCCCCCACCCTCTCCCCTCCCTCACCTTACCCCCCCCCACCCTCCCCCCTCACCTTCCCCCCACCCTCCCCACTCCGTCACCTTCCCCCCACCCCCCCCCCTCCCTCACCTCCCCCCCACCCTCCCCACTCCCTCACCTTCCCCCTCCCTCACCTTCCCCCCACCCTCCCCCTCCCTCAACTTCCCCCCACCCTCCCCACTTCCTCACCTTCCCCCCACCCTCCCCTCTCACTCCCCTCCCCTCTCACTCCTTTCCCTCCCCTCTCCCTCTCTTCCCTCTCTTCCTCCCTCCCTTCCCCTCCCCTCTCACTCCCTTCCCTCTCTCCCTTCCCTGTCCCCCCACTCCCTCCCTTCCCCTCTCACTCCCTTCCCCACTCCCTCCCTTCCCCTCTCACTCCCTTCCCTCTCTCCCCTCTCACTCCCTTCCCTCTCTCCCCTCTCACTCCCTTCCCCACTCCCTCCCTTCCCCTCTCACTCCCTTCCCCACTCCCTCCCCTCCCCTCTCACTCCCTTCCCCACTCCCTCCCTTCCCCTCTCACTCCCTTCCCCACTCCCTCCCCTCCCCTCTCACTCCCTTCCCCACTCCCTCCCTTCCCCACTCCCTCCCTTCCCCTCTCACTCCCTTCCCTTCCCTCTCTCCCCTCTCCCTCCCTTCCCCTCTCACTCCCTTCCCCGCACCCTCCCTGCCTTCCCCTCTCACTCCCTTCCCCACTCCCTCCCTTCCCCTCTCACTCCCTTCCCCACTCCCTCCCTTCCCCACTCCCTCCCTTCCCCGCACCCTCCCTGCCTTTCCCTCTCCCTCTCTTCCCCACTCCCTCCCTTCCCTCTCTCCCTCCCTCCCTTCCCCTCCCCTCTCACTCCCTTCCCTCTCCCCCCTCTCCTCTCACGCCCTTCCCTTCCCTCTCTCCCCTCTCCCTCCCTTCCCCGCACCCTCCCTGCCTTTCCCTCGCCCTCCCTTCCCCTCTCACTCCCTTCCCTTCCCTCTCTCCCCTCTCCCTCCCTTCCCCTCTCCCTCCCTTTCCCACTCCCTCCCTCTCCCTCAGTTTCCATCTCCATCCCCTTCCCTCTCCCTCCCTTTCCCCTCTACCTCCCTCCCTGAGGGTGTCCCTGTGAGACTCTGGGATGGGGAGGGGGAGGGGGGGGGGTGACCCTGAGGGTGTCCCTGTGAGACTCTGGGATGGGGAGGGGGAGGGGGGGGGTGACCCTGGGGGTGTCCCTGTGAGACTCTGGGATGGGGAGGGGAGGGGGGTGACCCTGGGGGTATCACTGTGAGAGCCTGGGGGAGGGGGAGGCGGTGGAGACCCTGTGTGTGTCCCTGTGAGAGTCTGGGAGGCGGGGGGTTGACCCTGGGGGTATCCCTGTGAGAGTCTGGGAGGGGGAGGGGGGATGACCCTGGGGGTATCCCTGTGAGAGTGTGGGGGAGGGGGGATGACCCTGGGGGTATCCCTGTGAGAGTGTGGGGGAGGGGGGATGACCCTGGGGGTATCCCTGTGAGAGTCTGGGGGAGGGGGGTTGACCCTGGGGGTATCCCTGTGAGAGTCTGGGGGAGGGGGGTTGACCCTGGGGGTATCCCTGTGAGAGTGTGGGGGAGGGGGGATGACCCTGGGGGTATCCCTGTGAGAGTCTGGGGGAGGGGGGTTGACCCTGGGGGTATCCCTGTGAGAGTCTGGGGGAGGGGGGTTGACCCTGGGGTGTCCCTGTGAGAGTCTGGGAGGGGGGATGACCCTGGGGGTATCCCTGTGAGAGTCTGGGAGGCGGGGGGTTGACCCTGGGGGTATCCCTGTGAGAATCTGGGAGGGGGAGGGGGGATGACCCTGGGGGTGTCCCTGTGAGAGTCTGGGAGGCGGGGATGACCCTGGGGGTATCCCTGTGAGAGTGTGGGGGAGGGGGGTTGACCCTGGGGGTATCCCTGTGAGAGTGTGGGGGAGGGGGGATGACCCTGGGGGTGTCCCTGTGAGAGTCTGGGAGGGGGGATGACCCTGGGGGTATCCCTGTGAGAGTCTGGGAGGCGGGGGGTTGACCCTGGGGGTATCCCTGTGAGAGTCTGGGAGGGGGAGGGGGGATGACCCTGGGGGTATCCCTGTGAGAGTCTGGGAGGGGGGATGACCCTGGGGGTATCCCTGTGAGAGTCTGGGAGGGGGGAATGACCCTGGGGGTATCCCTGTGAGAGTCTGGGAGGCGGGGGGTTGACCCTGGGGGTATCCCTGTGAGAGTCTGGGAGGGGGAGGGGGGATGACCCTGGGGGTATCCCTGTGAGAGTGTGGGGGAGGGGGGATGACCCTGGGGGTATCCCTGTGAGAGTCTGGGAGGCGGGGGGTTGATCCTGGGGGTGTCCCTGTGAGAGTCTGGGAGGGGGGATGACCCTGGGGGTATCCCTGTGAGAGTCTGGGAGGCGGGGGGTTGACCCTGGGGGTATCCCTGTGAGAGTCTGGGAGGGGGAGGGGGGATGACCCTGGGGGTATCCCTGTGAGGGTCTGGGAGGGGGGATGACCCTGGGGGTATCCCTGTGAGAGTCTGGGAGGGGGGAATGACCCTGGGGGTATCCCTGTGAGAGTCTGGGAGGCGGGGGGTTGACCCTGGGGGTATCCCTGTGAGAGTCTGGGAGGGGGAGGGGGGATGACCCTGGGGGTATCCCTGTGAGAGTGTGGGGGAGGGGGGATGACCCTGGGGGTATCCCTGTGAGAGTCTGGGAGGCGGGGGGTTGATCCTGGGGGTGTCCCTGTGAGAGTCTGGGAGGGGGGATGACCCTGTGTGAGTCTTGGGGAGGGGGGTGGTTTGGGGACCCTGGGGGTGTCCCCTGTGTGAGTCTGGGAGGGAGATGGTGAGAACCTGGAGGTGTTCTGGGTGTGAGTCTGGGAGGGGGAGGGGGGGTTGACCCTGGGAGTGTCCCTGTGAGAGTCTGGGAGGGGGGGTTAGGACCCTGGGGGTGTCCCTGTTTGAGTCTTGGGGAGGGGGGTGGTTTGGGGACCCTGGGGGTGTCCCCTGTGTGAGTCCTGGGAGGGAGAAGGGGATGGGGGGGTGACCCTGGGGGTGTCCCTGTGAGAGTCTTGGTGGGGGAGGTTAAGACCCTGGGGGTTACCCTGTTTGAGTCTTGGTGGGGGGGGGTGTTTGGGGACCCTGGGGGTGTCCCCTGTGTGAGTCCTGGGAGGGAGAAGGGGATGGGGGGTGACCCTGGGGGTGTCCCTGTGCGTGTCTGAGAGAGGGAGGGGCATGACCCTGCGGGTGTCCCCTGAGAGAGTCTGGGAGGTGGGGGGAGAGCCTGGGGGTGTCCCTGTTTGAGTCTGGGGGAAGGGGGGTGACCCTGGGGGTGTATCCTGTGAGAGTCTGGGAGGCGGGGGGGGGGGGGGGAGAGCAGGGGGTGACCTTGGTGGTGTCCCCTGTGTGAGTCTGGGAGGGGGAGAGGGGAGACCCTGTGGGTGTCCCTGTGAGAGTCTGGGAGAGGGAGGGTGACCCTGGGGGAGACCTCTGTGTGAGTCTGGGGGAGGGGGAGAGACCCTGGGGGTGTCCCTGTGAGAGTCTGGGGGAGGGGGAGAGACCCTGGGGGTGTCACTGTGTGAGTCTGGGGGAGGGGGAGAGACCCTGGGGGTGTCCCCTGTGAGAGTCTGGGGGAGGGGGAGAGATCCTGGGGGTGTCCCTGTGTGAGTCTGGGGGAGGGGGAGAGACCCTGGGGGTGTCCCCTGTGTGAGTCTGGGGGAGGGGGAGGGGGAGAGATCCTGGGGGTGTCCCCTGTGTGAGTCTGGGGGAGGGGGAGGGGGAGAGATCCTGGGGGTGTCCCCTGTGTGAGTCTGGGGGAGGGGGGTGACCCTGGGGATGTCCCTGTGTGAGTCTGGGGGAGCGGAGGGGGAGAGACCCTGGGGGTGTCCCCTGTGAGAGTCTGGGGGAGGGGGAGAGATCCTGGGGGTGTCCCTGTGTGAGTCTGGGGGAGGGGGAGAGACCCTGGGGGTGTCCCCTGTGTGAGTCTGGGGGAGGGGGAGGGGGAGAGATCCTGGGGGTGTCCCCTGTGTGAGTCTGGGGGAGGGGGAGGGGGAGAGATCCTGGGGGTGTCCCCTGTGTGAGTCTGGGGGAGGGGGGTGACCCTGGGGATGTCCCTGTGTGAGTCTGGGGGAGCGGAGGGGGAGAGACCCTGGGGGTGTCACTGTGTGAGTCTGGGGGAGGGGAGGGGGAAAGACCCTGTTAGTGACTAGGAGAGTGCGGACTGACCCTGGGTGATGCCCCACCAGGTGGATGAGCTCCCTGAGGACCAGGTCTGTGTCAGGAGTTACTCTCAGTGGAAGATTGTGACCAAACCAGAGGAGGAGGGAGGGAGGGAGTGGGCACTCTGCCCCTCAGTGCCCCAGCTACTTACCCTGATGTCAATGCCATGCCCACAGATGTGGGGACCATTGAGAAAGCGACGAGCTTCCTTCTCCATTCGCTTGTCCCAGATCTACAACCCAGAGAATTCCTCCGTTAGCACGGGGTTTCACACAGGGAGGGATATCTGTGTTAGCACGGGGGTTTTACACAGGGAGGGATATCTGTGTTAGCACGGGGTTTTATACAGTGAGGGATATCTGCGTTAGCACGGGGGTTTTACATAGTGAGGGATATCTGTGTTAGCACGGGGTGTTACACAGTGAGGGATATCTGTGTGAGCACGGGGTGTTACACAGTGAGGGATATCTGTGTTAGCACGGGGTGTTACACAGTGAGGGATATCTGTGTTAGCACGGGGTGTTACACAGTGAGGGATATCTGTGTTCGCACGGTGTTTTACACAGTGAGGGATATCTGTGTTAGCACGGGGCGTTACACAGTGAGGGATATCTGTGTTAGCACGGGGTTTTACACAGTGAGGGATATCTGTGTTAGCACGGGGTTTTACACAGTGAGGGATATCTGTGTTAGCACGGGGTGTTACACAGTGAGGGATATCTGTGTTAGCAAGGGGTGTTACACAGTGAGGGATATCTGTGTTAGCACGGGATTTTACACAGTGAGGGATATCTGTGTTAGCGTGGGGTTTTACACAGTGAGGGATATCTGTGTTAGCAAGGGGTGTTACACAGTGAGGGATATCTGTGTTAGCACGGGGTGTTACACAGTGATGGATATCTGTGTTAGCACGGGGTTTTACACAGTGAGGGATATCTGTGTTAGCAAGGGGTGTTACACAGTGAGGGATATCTGTGTTAGCACGGGGTTTTACACAGTGAGGGATATCTGTGTTCGCACGGGGTGTTACACAGTGAGGGTTATCTGTGTTAGCACGGGGTTTTACAAGGTGAGGGATGTCTGTGTTAGCACGGGGTTTTACACAGGGAGAGATATCTGTGTTAGCATGGGGTTTTACACAGTGAGGGATATCTGTGTTAGCATGGGGTTTTGCACAGTGAGGGGTATCTGTGTTAGCACGGTGTTTTACACAGTGAGGGATCGCTGTGTTAGCACGGGGTTTTACACAGTGAGGGGTATCTGCGTTAGCACGGGGTTTTACACAGTGAGGGGCATCTGTGTTAGCACGGGGTTTTACACAGTGAGGGATATCTGTGTTAGCACGGGGCGTTACACAGTGAGGGATATCTGTGTTAGCACGGGGTTTTACACAGTGAGGGATATCTGTGTTAGCACGGGGTTTTACACAGTGAGGGATATCTGTGTTAGCACGGGGCGTTACACAGTGAGGGATATCTGTGTTAGCACGGGGTTTTACACAGTGAGGGATATCTGTGTTAGCACGGGGTGTTACACAGTGAGGGATATCTGTGTTAGCACGAGGTTTTACACAGTGAGGGATGTCTGTGTTAGCACGGGGCATTACACAGTGAGGGATATCTGTGTTAGCACGGGGTTTTACACAGTAAGGGATATCTGTGTTAGCACGGGGCATTACACAGTGAGGGATATCTGTGTTAGCACGGGGTTTTACACAGTGAGGGATATCTGTGTTAGCACGGGGTTTTACACAGTGAGGGATATCTGTGTTAGCATGGGGTTTTACACAGGGAGGGGTATCTGTGTTAGCACGGGGTTTTACACAGTGAGGGATGTCTGTGTTAGCACGGGGCGTTACACAGTGAGGGATATCTGTGTTAGCACAGGGTTTTACACAGTGAGGGATATCTGTGTTAGCACGGGGTTTTACACAGTGAGGGATATCTGTGTTAGCACGGGGTTTTACACAGTGAGGGATGTCTGTGTTAGCACGGGGCGTTGCACAGTGAGGGATATCTGTGTTAGCACGGGGTTTTACACAGTGAGGGATGTCTGTGTTAGCACGGGGCGTTACACAGTGAGGGATATCTGTGTTAGCACAGGGTTTTACACAGTGAGGGATGTCTGTGTTAGCACGGGGCGTTACACAGTGAGGGATATCTGTGTTAGCACAGGGTTTTACACAGTGAGGGATATCTGTGTTAGCACAGGGTTTTACACAGTGAGGGACGTCTGTGTTAGCACGGGGTTTTACACAGTGAGGGATATCTGTGTAGCACGAGGTTTTACACAGGGAGGGATATCTGTGTTAGCACGGGGTGTTACACAGTGAGGGATATCTGTGTTAGCACGGGGTTTTACACAGGGAGGGATATCTGTGTTAGCATGGGGTTTTTACACAGTGAGGGATATCTGTGTTAGCACGGGGTTTTACACACTGAAGGATATCTGTGTAGCACGAGGTTTTACACAGGGAGGGATATCTGTGTTAGCACGGGGTGTTACACAGTGAGGGATATCTGTGTTAGCACGGGGTTTTACACAGGGAGAGATATCTGTGTTAGCACGGGTTTTTACACAGGGAGGGATATCTGTGTTAGCACGGGGTTTTACACAGTGAGGGATATCTGTGTTAGCACGGGGTTTTACACAGTGAGAGATATCTGTGTTAGCACGGTGTTTTACACAGTGAGGGATATCTGTGTTAGCACGGGGTTTTACACAGTGAGGGATATCTGTGTTAGCACGGGGTTTTACACAGTGAGGGATATCTGCGTTAGCACGGGGTGTTACACAGTGAGGGATATCTGTGTTAGCACGGGGCGTTACACAGTGAGGGATATCTGTGTTAGCACGGGGTTTTACACAGTGAGGGATATCTGTGTTAGCACGGGGTTTTACACAGTGAGGGATATTTGTGTTAGCACGGGGTGTTACACAGTGAGGGATATCTGTGTTAGCACGGTGTTTTACACAGTGAGGGATATCTGTGTTAGCACGGGGTTTTACACAGTGAGGGATATCTGTGTTAGCACGGGGTATTATACAGTGAGGGATCGTTGTGTTAGCACGGGGTTTTACACAGTGAGGGATATCTGTGTTAGCACGGGGTTTTACACAGTGAGGGATATCTGCGTTAGCACGGGGTTTTACACAGTGAGAGATATCTGTGTTAGCACGGGGTTTTACACAGTGAAGGATATCTGTGTTAGCACGGGGTGTTACACAGTGAGGGATATCTGTGTTAGCACGAGGTTTTACACAGTGAGGGATGTCTGTGTTAGCACGGGGCATTACACAGTGAGGGATATCTGTGTTAGCACGGGGTTTTACACAGTGAGGGATATCTGTGTTAGCACGGGGTTTTACACAGTGAGGGGTATCTGCGTTAGCACGGGGTTTTACACAGTGAGGGATATTTGTGTTAGCACGGGGTTTTACACAGTGAGGGATATCTGTGTTAGCACGGGGTATTATACAGTGAGGGATCGTTGTGTTAGCACGGGGTTTTACACAGTGAGGGATATCTGTGTTAGCACGGGGTTTTACACAGTGAGGGATATCTGCGTTAGCACGGGGTTTTACACAGTGAGAGATATCTGTGTTAGCACGGGGTTTTACACAGTGAGGGATATCTGTGTTAGCACGGGGTTTTACACAGTGAGGGGTATCTGCGTTAGCACGGGGTTTTACACAGTGAGGGATATTTGTGTTAGCACGGGGTTTTACACAGTGAGGGATATCTGTGTTAGCACGGGGTATTATACAGTGAGGGATCGTTGTGTTAGCACGGGGTTTTACACAGTGAGGGATGTCTGTGTTAGCACGGGGTTTTACACAGTGAGGGATATCTGTGTTAGCACGGGGTTTTACACAGTGAGGGATATCTGTGTTAGCACGGGGTTTTACACAGTGAGGGGTATCTGCGTTAGCACGGGGTTTTACACAGTGAGGGATATTTGTGTTAGCACGGGGTTTTACACAGTGAGGGATATCTGTGTTAGCACGGGGATTTACACAGTGAGGGATATCTGTGTTAGCACGGTGTTTTACACAGTGAGGGATATCTGTGTTAGCATGGGGTTTTACACAGGGAGGGGTATCTGTGTTAGCACGGGGTTTTACACAGTGAGGGATGTCTGTGTTAGCACGGGGTTTTACACAGTGAGGGATGTCTGTGTTAGCACGGGGCGTTGCACAGTGAGGGATATCTGTGTTAGCACGGGGTTTTACACAGTGAGGGATGTCTGTGTTAGCACTGGGCGTTACACAGTGAGGGATATCTGTGTTAGCACAGGGTTTTACACAGTGAGGGATGTCTGTGTTAGCACGGGGCGTTACACTGTGAGGGATATCTGTGTTAGCATGGGGTTTTACACAGTGAGGGATATCTGTGTTAGCACGGGGTGTTACACAGTGAGGGATGTCTGTGTTAGCACGGGGTTTTACACAGGGAGGGATATCTGTGTTAGCACGGGGTATTACACAGTGAGGGATATCTGTGTTAGCACGGGGCGTTACAAAGGGAGGGATATCTGTGTTAGCACGGGGTATTATACAGTGAGGGATATCTGTGTTAGCACGGGGTTTTACACAGGGAGGGATATCTGTGTTAGCACGGGGTTTTTACACAGTGAGGGATATCTGTGTTAGCACGGGGTTTTACACACTGAAGGATATCTGTGTAGCACGAGGTTTTACACAGGGAGGGATATCTGTGTTAGCACGGGGTGTTACACAGTGAGGGATATCTGTGTTAGCACGGGGTTTTACACAGGGAGAGATATCTGTGTTAGCACGGGTTTTAACACAGGGAGGGATATCTGTGTTAGCACGGGGTTTTACACAGTGAGGGATATCTGTGTTAGCACGGGGTTTTACACAGTGAGGGATATCTGTATTAGCACGGGGTTTTACACAGTGAGAGATATCTGTGTTAGCACGGTGTTTTACACAGTGAGGGATATCTGTGTTAGCACGGGGTTTTACACAGTGAGGGATATCTGTGTAAGCACGGGGTTTTACACAGTGAGGGATATCTGTGTTAGCACGGGGTTTTACACAGTGAGGGATATCTGCGTTAGCACGGGGTTTTACACAGTGAGGGATATCTGTGTTAGCACGGGGCGTTACACTGTGAGGGATATCTGTGTTAGCACGGGGTTTTACACAGTGAGGGATATCTGTGTTAGCACGGGGTTTTACACAGTGAGGGATATTTGTGTTAGCACGGGGTGTTACACAGTGAGGGATATCTGTGTTAGCACGGTGTTTTACACAGTGAGGGATATCTGTGTTAGCGCGGGGTTTTACACAGTGAGGGATATTTTTGTTAGCACGGGGTATTACACAGTGAGGGATATCTGTGTTAGCACGGGGCTTTACACAGTGAGGGATATCTGTGTTAGCACGGGGTTTTACACAGTGAGGGATATCTGTGTTAGCACGGGGTTTTACACAGTGAGGGATATCTGTGTTAGCACGTTGTTTTACACACTGAAGGATATCTGTGTTAGCACGGGGTTTTACACAGGGAGGGATATCTGTGTTAGCACGGGGTATTATACAGTGAGGGATCGTTGTGTGAGCACGGGGTTTTACACAGTGAGGGATATTTGTGTTAGCACGGGGTTTTACACAGTGAGGGATATCCGTGTTAGCACGGGGTTTTACACAGTGAGGGATATCTGTGTTAGCGCGGGGTTTTACACAGTGAGGGATATCTGTGTTAGCACGGGGTTTTACACAGTGAGGGATATCTGTGTTAGCACGGTGTTTTACACAGTGAGGGATATCTGTGTTAGCACAGGGTTTTACACAGTGAGGGGTATCTGTGTTAGCACGGGGTTTTACACAGTGAGGGATATCTGTGTTAGCACGGGGTTTTACACAGTGAGGGATATCTGTGTTAGCACGGGGTTTTACACAGAGAGGGATATCTGTGTTAGCACGGGGTTTTACACAGTGAGGGATATCTGTGTTAGCACGGGGTTTTACACAGGGAGGGATATCTGTGTTAGCACAGGGTTTTACACAGTGAGGGATATCTGTGTTAGCACGGGGTTTTACACACTGAAGGATATCTGTGTTAGCACGGGGTTTTACACAGGGAGGGATATCTGTGTTAGCACGGGGTATTATACAGTGAGGGATCGTTGTGTTAGCACGGTGTTTTACATAGGGAGGGATATCTGTGTTAGCACGGGGTATGATACAGTGAGGGATCGTTGTGTTAGCACGGGGTTTTACACAGTGAGGGATATCTGTGTTAGCACGGGGTTTTACACAGTGAGGGATATCTGCGTTAGCACGGGGTTTTACACAGTGAGATATATCTGTGTTAGCGCGGGGTTTTACACAGTGAGGGATGTCTGTGTTAGCACGGGGTTTTACACAGTGAGGGATATCTGTGTTAGCACGGGGTTTTACACAGGGAGGGATGTCTGTGTTAGCACGGTGTTTTACACAGTGAGGGATATCTGTGTTAGCACGGGGTTTTACACAGTGAGGGATATCTGTGTTAGCACGGGGTTTTACACAGTGAGGGATATCTGTGTTAGCACAGGGTTTTACACAGTGAGGGATATCTGTGTTAGCACGGGGCGTTACACAGTGAAGGATATCTGTGTTAGCACGGGGTTTTACACAGGGAGGGATATCTGTGTTAGCACGGGGTTTTGCACAGTGAGGGATATCTGTGTTAGCACGGGGTTTTACACAGTGAGGGATATCTGTGTTAGCACGGGCTGTTACACAGTGAGGGATATCTGTGTTAGCACGGGGCTTTACACAGTGAGGGATATCTGTGTTAGCACGGGGTTTTACACAGTGAGGGATATCTGTGTTAGCACGGGGTTTTACACAGTGAGGGATATCTGTGTTAGCACGGGGTTTTACACAGTGAGGGATATCTGTGTTAGCACGTTGTTTTACAAACTGAAGGATATCTGTGTTAGCACGGGGTTTTACACTGGGAGGGATATCTGTGTTAGCACGGGGTTTTACACAGTGAGGGATGTCTGTGTTAGCACGGGGTTTTACACAGTGAGGGATATCTGTGTTAGCACGGGGTTTTACACAGTGAGGGATGTCTGTGTTAGCACGGGGCGTTGCACAGTGAGGGATATCTGTGTTAGCACGGGGTTTTACACAGTGAGGGATGTCTGTGTTAGCATGGGGCGTTACACAGTGAGGGATATCTGTGTTAGCACAGGGTTTTACACAGTGAGGGATATCTGTGTTAGCACGGGGTTTTACACAGTGAGGGATATCTGTGTTAGCACGGGGTTTTACACAGTGAGGGATGTCTGTGTTAGCACGGGGCGTTACACAGTGAGGGATATCTGTGTTAGCATGGGGTTTTACACAGTGAGGGATATCTGTGTTAGCACGGGGTGTTACACAGTGAGGGATGTCTGTGTTAGCACGGGGTTTTACACAGGGAGGGATATCTGTGTTAGCACGGGGTATTACACAGTGAGGGATATCTGTGTTAGCACGGGGCGTTACAAAGGGAGGGATATCTGTGTTAGCACGGGGTATTATACAGTGAGGGATATCTGTGTTAGCACGGTGTTTTACACAGTGGGGGATGTCTGTGTTAGCACGGGGTTTTACACAGTGAGGGATATCTGTGTTAGCACGGGGTTTTACACAGTGAGGGATATCTGTGTTAGCACGGGGTTTTACACAGTGAGGGATATCTGTGTAGCACGAGGTTTTACACAGGGAGGGATATCTGTGTTAGCACGGGGTGTTACACAGTGAGGGATATCTGTGTTAGCACGGGGTTTTACACAGGGAGGGATATCTGTGTTAGCACGGGGTTTTTACACAGTGAGGGATATCTGTGTTAGCACGGGGTTTTACACACTGAAGGATATCTGTGTAGCACGAGGTTTTACACAGGGAGGGATATCTGTGTTAGCACGGGGTGTTACACAGTGAGGGATATCTGTGTTAGCACGGGGTTTTACACAGGGAGAGATATCTGTGTTAGCACGGGTTTTAACACAGGGAGGGATATCTGTGTTAGCACGGGGTTTTACACAGTGAGGGATATCTGTGTTAGCACGGGGTTTTACACAGTGAGGGATATCTGTATTAGCACGGGGTTTTACACAGTGAGAGATATCTGTGTTAGCATGGTGTTTTACACAGTGAGGGATATCTGTGTTAGCACGGGGTTTTACACAGTGAGGGATATCTGTGGACGCACGGGGTTTTACACAGTGAGGGATATCTGTGTTAGCACGGGGTTTTACACAGTGAGGGATATCTGCGTTAGCACGGGGTTTTACACAGTGAGGGATATCTGTGTTAGCACGGGGCGTTACACAGTGAGGGATATCTGTGTTAGCACGGGGTTTTACACAGTGAGGGATATCTGTGTTAGCACGGGGTTTTACACAGTGAGGGATATTTGTGTTAGCACGGGGTGTTACACAGTGAGGGATATCTGTGTTAGCACGGTGTTTTACACAGTGAGGGATATCTGTGTTAGCGCGGGGTTTTACACAGTGAGGGATATTTTTGTTAGCACGGGGTATTACACAGTGAGGGATATCTGTGTTAGCACGGGGCTTTACACAGTGAGGGATATCTGTGTTAGCACGGGGTTTTACACAGTGAGGGATATCTGTGTTAGCACGGGGTTTTACACAGTGAGGGATATTTGTGTTAGCACGTTGTTTTACACACTGAAGGATATCTGTGTTAGCACGGGGTTTTACACAGGGAGGGATATCTGTGTTAGCACGGGGTATTATACAGTGAGGGATCGTTGTGTGAGCACGGGGTTTTACACAGTGAGGGATATCTGTGTTAGCACGGGGTTTTACACAGTGAGGGATATCTGTGTTAGCACGGGGTGTTACACAGTGAGGGATATCTGTGTTAGCACGAGGTTTTACACAGTGAGGGATGTCTGTGTTAGCACGGGGCATTACACAGTGAGGGATATCTGTGTTAGCACGGGGTTTTACACAGTAAGGGATATCTGTGTTAGCACGGGGCATTACACAGTGAGGGATATCTGTGTTAGCACGGGGTTTTACACAGTGAGGGATATCTGTGTTAGCACGGGGTTTTACACAGTGAGGGATATCTGTGTTAGCATGGGGTTTTACACAGGGAGGGGTATCTGTGTTAGCACGGGGTTTTACACAGTGAGGGATGTCTGTGTTAGCACGGGGCGTTACACAGTGAGGGATATCTGTGTTAGCACAGGGTTTTACACAGTGAGGGATATCTGTGTTAGCACGGGGTTTTACACAGTGAGGGATATCTGTGTTAGCACAGGGTTTTACACAGTGAGGGATGTCTGTGTTAGCACGGGGCGTTACACAGTGAGGGATATCTGTGTTAGCACAGGGTTTTACACAGTGAGGGATATCTGTGTTAGCACGGGGTTTTACACAGTGAGGGATATCTGTGTTAGCACGGGGTTTTACACAGTGAGGGACGTCTGTGTTAGCACGGGGCGTTACACAGTGAGGGATATCTGTGTTAGCACGGGGCGTTACACAGTGAGGGATATCTGTGTTAGCACGGGGTTTTACACAGTGAGGGATATCTGTGTTAGCACGGGGTTTTACACAGTGAGGGATATCTGTGTTAGCACGGGGTATTACACAGTGAGGGATATCTGTGTTAGCACGGGGCGTTACAAAGGGAGGGATATCTGTGTTAGCACGGGGTATTATACAGTGAGGGATATCTGTGTTAGCACGGGGTTTTACACAGTGAGGGATATCTGTGTTAGCACGGGGTTTTACACAGTGAGGGATATCTGTGTTAGCACGGGGTTTTACACCGTGAGGGATATCTGTGTTACCACAGGGTTTTACACAGTGAGGGATATCTGTGTTAGCACGGGGTTTTACACAGTGAGGGATATCTGTGTTAGCACGGGGTTTTGCACAGTGAGGGATATCTGTGTTAGCACGGGGTTTTACACAGGGAGGGATATCTGTGTTAGCACGGGGTTTTACACAGGGAGGGATATCTGTGTTAGCACGGTGTTTTACACAGTGGGGGATGTCTGTGTTAGCACGGGGTTTTACACAGTGAGGGATATCTGTGTTAGCACGGGGTTTTACACAGTGAGGGATATCTGTGTAGCACGAGGTTTTACACAGGGAGGGATATCTGTGTTAGCACGGGGTGTTACACAGTGAGGGATATCTGTGTTAGCACGGGGTTTTACACAGGGAGGGATATCTGTGTTAGCACGGGGTTTTTACACAGTGAGGGATATCTGTGTTAGCACGGGGTTTTACACACTGAAGGATATCTGTGTAGCACGAGGTTTTACACAGGGAGGGATATCTGTGTTAGCACGGGGTTTTACACAGTGAGGGATATCTGTGTTAGCACGGGGTTTTACACAGGGAGAGATATCTGTGTTAGCACGGGTTTTTACACAGGGAGGGATATCTGCGTTAGCACGGGGTTTTACACAGTGAGGGATATCTGTGTTAGCACGGGGTTTTACACAGTGAGGGATATCTGTGTTAGCACGGGGTTTTACACAGTGAGAGATATCTGTGTTAGCACGGTGTTTTACACAGTGAGGGATATCTGTGTTAGCACGGGGTTTTACACAGTGAGGGATATCTGTGTTAGCACGGGGTTTTACACAGTGAGGGATATCTGTGTTAGCACGGGGTTTTACACAGTGAGGGATATCTGCGTTAGCACGGGGTGTTACACAGTGAGGGATATCTGCGTTAGCACGGGGCGTTACACAGTGAGGGATATCTGTGTTAGCACGGGGTTTTACACAGTGAGGGATATCTGTGTTAGCACGGGGTTTTACACAGTGAGGGATATTTGTGTTAGCACGGGGTGTTACACAGTGAGGGATATCTGTGTTAGCACGGGGTTTTACACAGTGAGGGATATCTGTGTTAGCACGGGGTTTTACACAGTGAGGGATATTTGTGTTAGCACGGGGTGTTACACAGTGAGGGATATCTGTGTTAGCACGGTGTTTTACACAGTGAGGGATATCTGTGTTAGCGCGGGGTTTTACACAGTGAGGGATATTTTTGTTAGCACGGGGTATTACACAGTGAGGGATATCTGTGTTAGCACGGGGCTTTACACAGTGAGGGATATCTGTGTTAGCACGGGGTTTTACACAGTGAGGGATATCTGTGTTAGCACGGGGTTTTACACAGTGAGGGATATCTGTGTTAGCACGTTGTTTTACACACTGAAGGATATCTGTGTTAGCACGGGGTTTTACACAGGGAGGGATATCTGTGTTAGCACGGGGTATTATACAGTGAGGGATTGTTGTGTGAGCACGGGGTTTTACACAGTGAGGGATATTTGTGTTAGCACGGGGTTTTACACAGTGAGGGATATCCGTGTTAGCACGGGGTTTTACACAGTGAGGGATATCTGTGTTAGCGCGGGGTTTTACACAGTGAGGGATATCTGTGTTAGCACGGGGTTTTACACAGTGAGGGATATCTGTGTTAGCACGGTGTTTTACACAGTGAGGGATATCTGTGTTAGCACAGGGTTTTACACAGTGAGGGGTATCTGTGTTAGCACGGGGTTTTACACAGTGAGGGATATCTGTGTTAGCACGGGGTTTTACACAGTGAGGGATATCTGTGTTAGCACGGGGTTTTACACAGAGAGGGATATCTGTGTTAGCACGGGGTTTTACACAGTGAGGGATATCTGTGTTAGCACGGGGTTTTACACAGGGAGGGATATCTGTGTTAGCACAGGGTTTTACACAGTGAGGGATATCTGTGTTAGCACGGGGTTTTACACAGGGAGGGATATCTGTGTTAGCACGGGGTATTATACAGTGAGGGATCGTTGTGTTAGCACGGTGTTTTACATAGGGAGGGATATCTGTGTTAGCACGGGGTATGATACAGTGAGGGATCGTTGTGTTAGCACGGGGTTTTACACAGTGAGGGATATCTGTGTTAGCACGGGGTTTTACACAGTGAGGGATATCTGCGTTAGCACGGGGTTTTACACAGTGAGATATATCTGTGTTAGCGCGGGGTTTTACACAGTGAGGGATGTCTGTGTTAGCACGGGGTTTTACACAGTGAGGGATATCTGTGTTAGCACGGGGTTTTACACAGGGAGGGATGTCTGTGTTAGCACGGTGTTTTACACAGTGAGGGATATCTGTGTTAGCACGGGGTTTTACACAGTGAGGGATATCTGTGTTAGCACGGGGTTTTACACAGTGAGGGATATCTGTGTTAGCACAGGGTTTTACACAGTGAGGGATATCTGTGTTAGCACGGGGCGTTACACAGTGAAGGATATCTGTGTTAGCACGGGGTTTTACACAGGGAGGGATATCTGTGTTAGCACGGGGTTTTGCACAGTGAGGGATATCTGTGTTAGCACGGGGTTTTACACAGTGAGGGATATCTGTGTTAGCACGGGCTGTTACACAGTGAGGGATATCTGTGTTAGCACGGGGCTTTACACAGTGAGGGATATCTGTGTTAGCACGGGGTTTTACACAGTGAGGGATATCTGTGTTAGCACGGGGTTTTACACAGTGAGGGATATCTGTGTTAGCACGGGGTTTTACACAGTGAGGGATATCTGTGTTAGCACGTTGTTTTACACACTGAAGGATATCTGTGTTAGCACGGGGTTTTACACTGGGAGGGATATCTGTGTTAGCACGGGGTTTTACACAGTGAGGGATGTCTGTGTTAGCACGGGGTTTTACACAGGGAGGGATGTCTGTGTTAGCACGGTGTTTTACACAGTGAGGGATATCTGTGTTAGCACGGGGTTTTACACAGTGAGGGATATCTGTGTTAGCACGGGGTTTTACACAGTGAGGGATATCTGTGTTAGCACAGGGTTTTACACAGTGAGGGATATCTGTGTTAGCACGGGGCGTTACACAGTGAAGGATATCTGTGTTAGCACGGGGTTTTACACAGGGAGGGATATCTGTGTTAGCACGGGGTTTTGCACAGTGAGGGATATCTGTGTTAGCACGGGGTTTTACACAGTGAGGGATATCTGTGTTAGCACGGGCTGTTACACAGTGAGGGATATCTGTGTTAGCACGGGGCTTTACACAGTGAGGGATATCTGTGTTAGCACGGGGTTTTACACAGTGAGGGATATCTGTGTTAGCACGGGGTTTTACACAGTGAGGGATATCTGTGTTAGCACGGGGTTTTACACAGTGAGGGATATCTGTGTTAGCACGTTGTTTTACACACTGAAGGATATCTGTGTTAGCACGGGGTTTTACACTGGGAGGGATATCTGTGTTAGCACGGGGTTTTACACAGTGAGGGATGTCTGTGTTAGCACGGGGTTTTACACAGTGAGGGATATCTGTGTTAGCACGGGGTTTTACACAGTGAGGGATGTCTGTGTTAGCACGGGGCGTTGCACAGTGAGGGATATCTGTGTTAGCACGGGGTTTTACACAGTGAGGGATGTCTGTGTTAGCATGGGGCGTTACACAGTGAGGGATATCTGTGTTAGCACAGGGTTTTACACAGTGAGGGATATCTGTGTTAGCACGGGGTTTTACACAGTGAGGGATATCTGTGTTAGCACGGGGTTTTACACAGTGAGGGATGTCTGTGTTAGCACGGGGCGTTACACAGTGAGGGATATCTGTGTTAGCATGGGGTTTTACACAGTGAGGGATATCTGTGTTAGCACGGGGTGTTACACAGTGAGGGATGTCTGTGTTAGCACGGGGTTTTACACAGGGAGGGATATCTGTGTTAGCACGGGGTATTACACAGTGAGGGATATCTGTGTTAGCACGGGGCGTTACAAAGGGAGGGATATCTGTGTTAGCACGGGGTATTATACAGTGAGGGATATCTGTGTTAGCACGGTGTTTTACACAGTGGGGGATGTCTGTGTTAGCACGGGGTTTTACACAGTGAGGGATATCTGTGTTAGCACGGGGTTTTACACAGTGAGGGATATCTGTGTTAGCACGGGGTTTTACACAGTGAGGGATATCTGTGTAGCACGAGGTTTTACACAGGGAGGGATATCTGTGTTAGCACGGGGTGTTACACAGTGAGGGATATCTGTGTTAGCACGGGGTTTTACACAGGGAGGGATATCTGTGTTAGCACGGGGTTTTTACACAGTGAGGGATATCTGTGTTAGCACGGGGTTTTACACACTGAAGGATATCTGTGTAGCACGAGGTTTTACACAGGGAGGGATATCTGTGTTAGCACGGGGTGTTACACAGTGAGGGATATCTGTGTTAGCACGGGGTTTTACACAGGGAGAGATATCTGTGTTAGCACGGGTTTTAACACAGGGAGGGATATCTGTGTTAGCACGGGGTTTTACACAGTGAGGGATATCTGTGTTAGCACGGGGTTTTACACAGTGAGGGATATCTGTATTAGCACGGGGTTTTACACAGTGAGAGATATCTGTGTTAGCATGGTGTTTTACACAGTGAGGGATATCTGTGTTAGCACGGGGTTTTACACAGTGAGGGATATCTGTGGACGCACGGGGTTTTACACAGTGAGGGATATCTGTGTTAGCACGGGGTTTTACACAGTGAGGGATATCTGCGTTAGCACGGGGTTTTACACAGTGAGGGATATCTGTGTTAGCACGGGGCGTTACACAGTGAGGGATATCTGTGTTAGCACGGGGTTTTACACAGTGAGGGATATCTGTGTTAGCACGGGGTTTTACACAGTGAGGGATATTTGTGTTAGCACGGGGTGTTACACAGTGAGGGATATCTGTGTTAGCACGGTGTTTTACACAGTGAGGGATATCTGTGTTAGCGCGGGGTTTTACACAGTGAGGGATATTTTTGTTAGCACGGGGTATTACACAGTGAGGGATATCTGTGTTAGCACGGGGCTTTACACAGTGAGGGATATCTGTGTTAGCACGGGGTTTTACACAGTGAGGGATATCTGTGTTAGCACGGGGTTTTACACAGTGAGGGATATTTGTGTTAGCACGTTGTTTTACACACTGAAGGATATCTGTGTTAGCACGGGGTTTTACACAGGGAGGGATATCTGTGTTAGCACGGGGTATTATACAGTGAGGGATCGTTGTGTGAGCACGGGGTTTTACACAGTGAGGGATATCTGTGTTAGCACGGGGTTTTACACAGTGAGGGATATCTGTGTTAGCACGGGGTGTTACACAGGGAGGGATATCTGTGTTAGCACGGGTTTTACACAGTGAGGGATGTCTGTGTTAGCACGGGGCATTACACAGTGAGGGATATCTGTGTTAGCACGGGGTTTTACACAGTAAGGGATATCTGTGTTAGCACGGGGCATTACACAGTGAGGGATATCTGTGTTAGCACGGGGTTTTACACAGTGAGGGATATCTGTGTTAGCACGGGGTTTTACACAGTGAGGGATATCTGTGTTAGCATGGGGTTTTACACAGGGAGGGGTATCTGTGTTAGCACGGGGTTTTACACAGTGAGGGATATCTGTGTTAGCACGGGGTTTACACAGTGAGGGATATCTGTGTTAGCACAGGGTTTTACACAGTGAGGGATATCTGTGTTAGCTCGGGGTTTTACACAGTGAGGGATATCTGTGTTAGCACGGGGTTTTACACAGTGAGGGATGTCTGTGTTAGCACGGGGCGTTACACAGTGAGGGATATCTGTGTTAGCACGGGGTTTTACACAGTGAGGGATATCTGTGTTAGCACGGGGAGTTACACAGTGAGGGATATCTGTGTTAGCACAGGGTTTTACACAGTGAGGGATGTCTGTGTTAGCACGGGGCGTTACACAGTGAGGGATATCTGTGTTAGCACAGGGTTTTACACAGTGAGGGATATCTGTGTTAGCACGGGGTTTTACACAGTGAGGGATATCTGTGTTAGCACGGGGTTTTACACAGTGAGGGACGTCTGTGTTAGCACGGGGCGTTACACAGTGAGGGATATCTGTGTTAGCACGGGGCGTTACACAGTGAGGGATATCTGTGTTAGCACGGGGTTTTACACAGTGAGGGATATCTGTGTTAGCACGGGGTTTTACACAGTGAGGGATATCTGTGTTAGCACGGGGTATTACACAGTGAGGGATATCTGTGTTAGCACGGGGCGTTACACAGGGAGGGATATCTGTGTTAGCACGGGGTATTATACAGTGAGGGATATCTGTGTTAGCACGGGGATTTACACAGTGAGGGATATCTGTGTTAGCACGGGGTTTTACACAGTGAGGGATATCTGTGTTAGCACGGGGTTTTACACCGTGAGGGATATCTGTGTTAGCACAGGGTTTTACACAGTGAGGGATATCTGTGTTAGCACGGGGTTTTACACAGTGAGGGATATCTGTGTTAGCACGGGGTTTTACACAGTGAGGGATATCTGTGTTAGCACGGGGTTTTACACAGGGAGGGATATCTGTGTTAGCACGGGGTTTTACACAGGGAGGGATATCTGTGTTAGCACGGTGTTTTACACAGTGGGGGATGTCTGTGTTAGCACGGGGTTTTACACAGTGAGGGATATCTGTGTTAGCACGGGGTTTTACACAGTGAGGGATATCTGTGTAGCACGAGGTTTTACACAGGGAGGGATATCTGTGTTAGCACGGGGTGTTACACAGTGAGGGATATCTGTGTTAGCACGGGGTTTTACACAGGGAGGGATATCTGTGTTAGCACGGGGTTTTTACACAGTGAGGGATATCTGTGTTAGCACGGGGTTTTACACACTGAAGGATATCTGTGTAGCACGGGGTTTTACACAGGGAGGGATATCTGTGTTAGCACGGGGTTTTACACAGTGAGGGATATCTGTGTTAGCACGGGGTTTTACACAGGGAGAGATATCTGTGTTAGCACGGGTTTTTACACAGGGAGGGATATCTGCGTTAGCACGGGGTTTTACACAGTGAGGGATATCTGTGTTAGCACGGGGTTTTACACAGTGAGGGATATCTGTGTTAGCACGGGGTTTTACACAGTGAGAGATATCTGTGTTAGCACGGTGTTTTACACAGTGAGGGATATCTGTGTTAGCACGGGGTTTTACACAGTGAGGGATATCTGTGTTAGCACGGGGTTTTACACAGTGAGGGATATCTGTGTTAGCACGGGGTTTTACACAGTGAGGGATATCTGTGTTAGCACGGGGTGTTACACAGTGAGGGATATCTGTGTTAGCACGGGGTTTTACACAGTGAGGGATATCTGTGTTAGCACGGGGTTTTACACAGTGAGGGATATCTGTGTTAGCACGGGGTTTTACACAGTGAGGGATATTTGTGTTAGCACGGGGTGTTACACAGTGAGGGATATCTGTGTTAGCACGGGGTTTTACACAGTGAGGGATATCTGTGTTAGCACGGGGTTTTACACAGTGAGGGATATTTGTGTTAGCACGGGGTGTTACACAGTGAGGGATATCTGTGTTAGCACGGGTTTTACACAGTGAGGGATATCTGTGTTAGCGCGGGGTTTTACACAGTGAGGGATATTTTTGTTAGCACGGGGTTTTACACAGTGAGGGATATCTGTGTTAGCACGGGGCTTTACACAGTGAGGGATATCTGTGTTAGCACGGGGTTTTACACAGTGAGGGATATCTGTGTTAGCACGGGGTTTTACACAGTGAGGGATATCTGTGTTAGCACGTTGTTTTACACACTGAGGGATATCTGTGTTAGCACGGGGTTTTACACAGGGAGGGATATCTGTGTTAGCACGGGGTATTATACAGTGAGGGATTGTTGTGTGAGCACGGGGTTTTACACAGTGAGGGATATTTGTGTTAGCACGGGGTTTTACACAGTGAGGGATATCTGTGTTAGCACGGGGTTTTACACAGTGAGGGATATCTGTGTTAGCGCGGGGTTTTACACAGTGAGGGATATCTGTGTTAGCACGGGGTTTTACACAGTGAGGGATATCTGTGTTAGCACGGTGTTTTACACAGTGAGGGATATCTGTGTTAGCACAGGGTTTTACACAGTGAGGGATATCTGTGTTAGCACGGGGTTTTACACAGTGAGGGATATCTGTGTTAGCACGGGGTTTTACACAGTGAGGGATATCTGTGTTAGCACGGGGTTTTACACAGTGAGGGATATCTGTGTTAGCACGGGGTTTTACACAGTGAGGGATATCTGTGTTAGCACGGGGTTTTACACAGGGAGGGATATCTGTGTTAGCACAGGGTTTTACACAGTGAGGGATATCTGTGTTAGCACGGGGTTTTACACAGGGAGGGATATCTGTGTTAGCACGGGGTATTATACAGTGAGGGATCGTTGTGTTAGCACGGTGTTTTACACAGGGAGGGATATCTGTGTTAGCACGGGGTATGATACAGTGAGGGATCGTTGTGTTAGCACGGGGTTTTACACAGTGAGGGATATCTGTGTTAGCACGGGGTTTTACACAGTGAGGGATATCTGTGTTAGCACGGGGTTTTACACAGTGAGATATATCTGTGTTAGCGCGGGGTTTTACACAGTGAGGGATGTCTGTGTTAGCACGGGGTTTTACACAGTGAGGGATATCTGTGTTAGCACGGGGTTTTACACAGGGAGGGATGTCTGTGTTAGCACGGTGTTTTACACAGTGAGGGATATCTGTGTTAGCACGGGGTTTTACACAGTGAGGGATATCTGTGTTAGCACGGGGTTTTACACAGTGAGGGATATCTGTGTTAGCACAGGGTTTTACACAGTGAGGGATATCTGTGTTAGCACGGGGTTTTACACAGTGAAGGATATCTGTGTTAGCACGGGGTTTTACACAGGGAGGGATATCTGTGTTAGCACGGGGTTTTACACAGTGAGGGATATCTGTGTTAGCACGGGGTTTTACACAGTGAGGGATATCTGTGTTAGCACGGGCTGTTACACAGTGAGGGATATCTGTGTTAGCACGGGGTTTTACACAGTGAGGGATATCTGTGTTAGCACGGGGTTTTACACAGTGAGGGATATCTGTGTTAGCACGGGGTTTTACACAGTGAGGGATATCTGTGTTAGCACGGGGTTTTACACAGTGAGGGATATCTGTGTTAGCACGTTGTTTTACACACTGAAGGATATCTGTGTTAGCACGGGGTTTTACACTGGGAGGGATATCTGTGTTAGCACGGGGTTTTACACAGTGAGGGATGTCTGTGTTAGCACGGGGTTTTACACAGTGAGGGATATCTGTGTTAGCACGGGGTTTTACACAGTGAGGGATGTCTGTGTTAGCACGGGGCGTTACACAGTGAGGGATATCTGTGTTAGCACGGGGTTTTACACAGTGAGGGATGTCTGTGTTAGCATGGGGCGTTACACAGTGAGGGATATCTGTGTTAGCACAGGGTTTTACACAGTGAGGGATATCTGTGTTAGCACGGGGTTTTACACAGTGAGGGATATCTGTGTTAGCACGGGGTTTTACACAGTGAGGGATGTCTGTGTTAGCACGGGGCGTTACACAGTGAGGGATATCTGTGTTAGCATGGGGTTTTACACAGTGAGGGATATCTGTGTTAGCACGGGGTGTTACACAGTGAGGGATATCTGTGTTAGCACGGGGTTTTACACAGTGAGGGATATCTGTGTTAGCACGGGGTTTTACACAGTGAGGGATATCTGTGTTAGCACGGGGTTTTACAAAGGGAGGGATATCTGTGTTAGCACGGGGTATTATACAGTGAGGGATATCTGTGTTAGCACGGTGTTTTACACAGTGAGGGATGTCTGTGTTAGCACGGGGTTTTACACAGTGAGGGATATCTGTGTTAGCACGGGGTTTTACACAGTGAGGGATATCTGTGTTAGCACGGGGTTTTACACAGTGAGGGATATCTGTGTAGCACGGGGTTTTACACAGGGAGGGATATCTGTGTTAGCACGGGGTTTTACACAGTGAGGGATATCTGTGTTAGCACGGGGTTTTACACAGGGAGGGATATCTGTGTTAGCACGGGGTTTTTACACAGTGAGGGATATCTGTGTTAGCACGGGGTTTTACACACTGAAGGATATCTGTGTAGCACGGGGTTTTACACAGGGAGGGATATCTGTGTTAGCACGGGGTGTTACACAGTGAGGGATATCTGTGTTAGCACGGGGTTTTACACAGTGAGGGATATCTGTGTTAGCACGGGTTTTAACACAGGGAGGGATATCTGTGTTAGCACGGGGTTTTACACAGTGAGGGATATCTGTGTTAGCACGGGGTTTTACACAGTGAGGGATATCTGTGTTAGCACGGGGTTTTACACAGTGAGGGATATCTGTGTTAGCACGGTGTTTTACACAGTGAGGGATATCTGTGTTAGCACGGGGTTTTACACAGTGAGGGATATCTGTGGACGCACGGGGTTTTACACAGTGAGGGATATCTGTGTTAGCACGGGGTTTTACACAGTGAGGGATATCTGTGTTAGCACGGGGTTTTACACAGTGAGGGATATCTGTGTTAGCACGGGGTTACACAGTGAGGGATATCTGTGTTAGCACGGGGTTTTACACAGTGAGGGATATCTGTGTTAGCACGGGGTTTTACACAGTGAGGGATATTTTTGTTAGCACGGGGTTTTACACAGTGAGGGATATCTGTGTTAGCACGGGGTTTTACACAGTGAGGGATATCTGTGTTAGCACGGGGTTTTACACAGTGAGGGATATCTGTGTTAGCACGGGGTTTTACACAGTGAGGGATATCTGTGTTAGCACGGGGTTTTACACAGTGAAGGATATCTGTGTTAGCACGGGGTTTTACACAGGGAGGGATATCTGTGTTAGCACGGGGTATTATACAGTGAGGGATCGTTGTGTGAGCACGGGGTTTTACACAGTGAGGGATATCTGTGTTAGCACGGGGTTTTACACAGTGAGGGATATCTGTGTTAGCACGAGGTTTTACACAGTGAGGGATATCTGTGTTAGCACGGGGTTTTACACAGTGAGGGATATCTGTGTTAGCACGGGGTTTTACACAGTAAGGGATATCTGTGTTAGCACGGGGTTTACACAGTGAGGGATATCTGTGTTAGCACGGGGTTTTACACAGTGAGGGATATCTGTGTTAGCACGGGGTTTTACACAGTGAGGGATATCTGTGTTAGCACGGGGTTTTACACAGTGAGGGATATCTGTGTTAGCACGGGGTTTTACACAGTGAGGGATATCTGTGTTAGCACGGGGCGTTACACAGTGAGGGATATCTGTGTTAGCACAGGGTTTTACACAGTGAGGGATATCTGTGTTAGCACGGGGTTTTACACAGTGAGGGATATCTGTGTTAGCACGGGGTTTTACACAGTGAGGGATGTCTGTGTTAGCACGGCGCGTTGCACAGTGAGGGATATCTGTGTTAGCACGGGGTTTTACACAGTGAGGGATATCTGTGTTAGCACGGGGTTTTACACAGTGAGGGATATCTGTGTTAGCACGGGGTTTTACACAGTGAGGGATATCTGTGTTAGCACGGGGTTTTACACAGTGAGGGATATCTGTGTTAGCACGGGGTTTTACACAGTGAGGGATATCTGTGTTAGCACGGGGTTTTACACAGTGAGGGATATCTGTGTTAGCACGGGGTTTTACACAGTGAGGGACGTCTGTGTTAGCACGGGGCGTTACACAGTGAGGGATATCTGTGTTAGCACGGGGTTTTACACAGTGAGGGATATCTGTGTTAGCACGGGGTTTTACACAGTGAGGGATATCTGTGTTAGCACGGGGTTTTACACAGTGAGGGATATCTGTGTTAGCACGGGGTATTACACAGTGAGGGATATCTGTGTTAGCACGGGGTTTTACACAGTGAGGGATATCTGTGTTAGCACGGGGTTTTACACAGTGAGGGATATCTGTGTTAGCACGGGGTTTTACACAGTGAGGGATATCTGTGTTAGCACGGGTTTTACACAGTGAGGGATATCTGTGTTAGCACGGGGTTTTACACAGTGAGGGATATCTGTGTTAGCACGGGGTTTTACACAGTGAGGGATATCTGTGTTAGCACGGGGTTTTACACAGTGAGGGATATCTGTGTTAGCACGGGGTTTTACACAGTGAGGGATATCTGTGTTAGCACGGGGTTTTACACAGTGAGGGATATCTGTGTTAGCACGGGGTTTTACACAGTGAGGGATATCTGTGTTAGCACGGGGTTTTACACAGTGAGGGATATCTGTGTAGCACGGGGTTTTACACAGTGAGGGATATCTGTGTTAGCACGGGGTGTTACACAGTGAGGGATATCTGTGTTAGCACGGGGTTTTACACAGGGAGGGATATCTGTGTTAGCACGGGGTTTTTACACAGTGAGGGATATCTGTGTTAGCACGGGGTTTTACACAGTGAGGGATATCTGTGTAGCACGGGGTTTTACACAGTGAGGGATATCTGTGTTAGCACGGTGTTTTACACAGTGAGGGATATCTGTGTTAGCACGGGGTTTTACACAGTGAGGGATATCTGTGTTAGCACGGGGTTTTACACAGTGAGGGATATCTGTGTTAGCACGGGGTTTTACACAGTGAGGGATATCTGTGTTAGCACGGGTTTTACACAGTGAGGGATATCTGTGTTAGCACGGGGCGTTACACAGTGAGGGATATCTGTGTTAGCACGGGGTTTTACACAGTGAGGGATATCTGTGTTAGCACGGGGTTTTACACAGTGAGGGATATCTGTGTTAGCACGGGGTTTTACACAGTGAGGGATATCTGTGTTAGCACGGGGTTTTACACAGTGAGGGATATCTGTGTTAGCACGGGGTATTATACAGTGAGGGATATCTGTGTTAGCACGGGGTTTTACACAGTGAGGGATATCTGTGTTAGCACGGGTTTTACACAGTGAGGGATATCTGTGTTAGCACGGGGTTTTACACAGTGAGGGATATCTGTGTTAGCACGGGGTTTTACACAGTGAGGGATATCTGTGTTAGCACGGGGTTTTACACAGTGAGGGATATCTGTGTTAGCACGGGTTTTACACAGTGAGGGATATCTGTGTTAGCACGGGGTTTTACACAGTGAGGGATATCTGTGTTAGCACGGGGTTTTACACAGTGAGGGATATCTGTGTTAGCACGGGGTTTTACACAGTGAGGGATATCTGAGTTAGCACGGGGTTTTACACAGTGAGGGATATCTGTGTTAGCACGGGGTTTTACACAGTGAGGGATATCTGTGTTAGCACGGGGTTTTACACAGTGAGGGATATCTGTGTTAGCACGGGGTTTTACACAGTGAGGGATATCTGTGTTAGCACGGGGTTTTACACAGTGAGGGATATCTGTGTTAGCACGGGGTTTTACACAGTGAGGGATATCTGTGTTAGCACGGGGTTTTACACAGTGAGGGATATCTGTGTTAGCACGGGGTTTTACACAGTGAGGGATATCTGTGTTAGCACGGGGTTTTACACAGTGAGGGATATCTGTGTTAGCACGGGGTTTTACACAGTGAGGGATATCTGTGTTAGCACGGGGTTTTACACAGTGAGGGATATCTGTGTTAGCACGGGGTTTTACACAGTGAGGGATATCTGTGTTAGCACGGGGTTTTACACAGTGAGGGATATCTGTGTTAGCACGGGGTTTTACACAGTGAGGGATGTCTGTGTTAGCACGGGGTTTACACAGTGAGGGATATCTGTGTTAGCACGGGGTTTTACACAGTGAGGGATATCTGTGTTAGCACGGGGCATTACACAGTGAGGGATATCTGTGTTAGCACGGGGTTTTACACAGTGAGGGATATCTGTGTTAGCACGGGGTTTTACACAGTGAGGGATATCTGTGTTAGCACGGGGTTTTACACAGGGAGGGATATCTGTGTTAGCACGGGGTTTTACACAGTGAGGGATATCTGTGTTAGCACGGGGTTTTTCACAGTGAGGGATATCTGTGTTAGCACGGGGTTTTACACAGTGAGGGATATCTGTGTTAGCACGGGGTTTTACACAGTGAGGGATATCTGTGTTAGCACGGGGTTTTACACAGTGAGGGATATCTGTGTTAGCACGGGGTTTTACACAGTGAGGGATATCTGTGTTAGCACGGGGTTTTACACAGGGAGGGATATCTGTGTTAGCACGGGGTTTTACACAGTGAGGGATATCTGTGTTAGCACGGGGTTTTACACAGTGAGGGATATCTGTGTTAGCACGGGGTTTTACACAGTGAGGGATATCTGTGTTAGCACGGGGTTTTACACAGTGAGGGATATCTGTGTTAGCACGGGGTTTTACACAGTGAGGGATATCTGTGTTAGCACGGGTTTTACACAGTGAGGGATATCTGTGTTAGCACGGGGTTTTACACAGTGAGGGATATCTGTGTTAGCACGGGGTTTTACACAGTGAGGGATATCTGTGTTAGCACGGGTTTTACACAGTGAGGGATATCTGTGTTAGCACGGGGTTTTACACAGTGAGGGATATCTGTGTTAGCACGGGGTTTTACACAGTGAGGGATATCTGTGTTAGCACGGGGTTTTACACAGTGAGGGATATCTGTGTTAGCACGGGGTTTTACACAGTGAGGGATATCTGTGTTAGCACGGGGTTTTACACAGTGAGGGATATCTGTGTTAGCACGGGGTTTTACACAGTGAGGGATATCTGTGTTAGCACGGGGTTTTACACAGTGAGGGATATCTGTGTTAGCACGGGGTTTTACACAGTGAGGGATATCTGTGTTAGCACGGGGTTTTACACAGTGAGGGATATCTGTGTTAGCACGGTGTTTTACACAGTGAGGGATATCTGTGTTAGCACGGGGTTTTACACAGTGAGGGATATCTGTGTTAGCACGGGGTTTTACACAGTGAGGGATATCTGTGTTAGCACGGGGTTTTACACAGTGAGGGATATCTGTGTAGCACGGGGTTTTACACAGGGAGGGATATCTGTGTTAGCACGGGGTTTTACACAGTGAGGGATATCTGTGTTAGCACGGGGTTTTACACAGTGAGGGATATCTGTGTTAGCACGGGGTTTTACACAGTGAGGGATATCTGTGTTAGCACGGGGTTTTACACAGTGAGGGATATCTGTGTAGCACGGGGTTTTACACAGTGAGGGATATCTGTGTTAGCACGGGGTTTTACACAGTGAGGGATATCTGTGTTAGCACGGGGTTTTACACAGTGAGGGATATCTGTGTTAGCACGGGGTTTTACACAGTGAGGGATATCTGTGTTAGCACGGGGTTTTACACAGTGAGGGATATCTGTGTTAGCACGGGGTTTTACACAGTGAGGGATATCTGTGTTAGCACGGGGTTTTACACAGTGAGGGATATCTGTGTTAGCACGGGGTTTTACACAGTGAGGGATATCTGTGTTAGCACGGGGTTTTACACAGTGAGGGATATCTGTGTTAGCACGGGGTTTTACACAGTGAGGGATATCTGTGTTAGCACGGGGTTTTACACAGTGAGGGATATCTGTGTTAGCACGGGGTATTATACAGTGAGGGATCGTTGTGTTAGCACGGGGTTTTACACAGTGAGGGATATCTGTGTTAGCACGGGGTTTTACACAGTGAGGGATATCTGCGTTAGCACGGGGTTTTACACAGTGAGGGATATCTGTGTTAGCACGGGGTTTTACACAGTGAAGGATATCTGTGTTAGCACGGGGTTTTACACAGTGAGGGATATCTGTGTTAGCACGGGGTTTTACACAGTGAGGGATATCTGTGTTAGCACGGGGTTTACACAGTGAGGGATATCTGTGTTAGCACGGGGTTTTACACAGTGAGGGATATCTGTGTTAGCACGGGGTTTTACACAGTGAGGGATATCTGTGTTAGCACGGGGTTTTACACAGTGAGGGATATTTGTGTTAGCACGGGGTTTTACACAGTGAGGGATATCTGTGTTAGCACGGGGTTTTACACAGTGAGGGATATCTGTGTTAGCACGGTGTTTTACACAGTGAGGGATATCTGTGTTAGCACGGGGTTTTACACAGGGAGGGATATCTGTGTTAGCACGGGGTTTTACACAGTGAGGGATATCTGTGTTAGCACGGGGTTTTACACAGTGAGGGATATCTGTGTTAGCACGGGGTTTTACACAGTGAGGGATATCTGTGTTAGCACGGGGCGTTGCACAGTGAGGGATATCTGTGTTAGCACGGGGTTTTACACAGTGAGGGATGTCTGTGTTAGCATTGGGCGCTACACAGTGAGGGATATCTGTGTTAGCACAGGGTTTTACACAGTGAGGGATATCTGTGTTAGCACGGGGTTTTACACAGTGAGGGATATCTGTGTTAGCACGGGGTTTTACACAGTGAGGGATGTCTGTGTTAGCACGGGGCGTTACACAGTGAGGGATATCTGTGTTAGCACGGGGTTTTACACAGTGAGGGATATCTGTGTTAGCACGGGGTTTTACACAGTGAGGGATATCTGTGTTAGCACGGGGTTTTACACAGGGAGGGATATCTGTGTTAGCACGGGGTTTTACACAGTGAGGGATATCTGTGTTAGCACGGGGCGTTACAAAGGGAGGGATATCTGTGTTAGCACGGGGTATTACACAGTGAGGGATATCTGTGTTAGCACGGGGTTTTACACAGTGAGGGATGTCTGTGTTAGCACGGGGTTTTACACAGTGAGGGATATCTGTGTTAGCACGGGGTTTTACACAGTGAGGGATATCTGTGTAGCACGGGGTTTTACACAGGGAGGGATATCTGTGTTAGCACGGGGTGTTACACAGTGAGGGATATCTGTGTTAGCACGGGGTTTTACACAGGGAGGGATATCTGTGTTAGCACGGGGTTTTTACACAGTGAGGGATATCTGTGTTAGCACGGGGTTTTACACACTGAAGGATATCTGTGTAGCACGAGGTTTTACACAGGGAGGGATATCTGTGTTAGCACGGGGTGTTACACAGTGAGAGATATCTGTGTTAGCACGGGGTTTTACACAGGGAGAGATATCTGTGTTAGCACGGGTTTTAACACAGGGAGGGATATCTGTGTTAGCACGGGGTTTTACACAGTGAGGGATATCTGTGTTAGCACGGGGTTTTACACAGTGAGGGATATCTGTATTAGCACGGGGTTTTACACAGTGAGAGATATCTGTGTTAGCACGGTGTTTTACACAGTGAGGGATATCTGTGTTAGCACGGGGTTTTACACAGTGAGGGATATCTGTGTAAGCACGGGGTTTTACACAGTGAGGGATATCTGTGTTAGCACGGGGTTTTACACAGTGAGGGATATCTGCGTTAGCACGGGGTTTTACACAGTGAGGGATATCTGTGTTAGCACGGGGCGTTACACTGTGAGGGATATCTGTGTTAGCACGGGGTTTTACACAGTGAGGGATATCTGTGTTAGCACGGGGTTTTACACAGTGAGGGATATTTGTGTTAGCACGGGGTGTTACACAGTGAGGGATATCTGTGTTAGCACGGTGTTTTACACAGTGAGGGATATCTGTGTTAGCGCGGGGTTTTACACAGTGAGGGATATTTTTGTTAGCACGGGGTATTACACAGTGAGGGATATCTGTGTTAGCACGGGGCTTTACACACTGAAGGATATCTGTGTTAGCACGGGGTTTGACACAGGGAGGGATATCTGTGTTAGCACGGGGTATTACACAGTGAGGGATCGTTGTGTGAGCACGGGGTTTTACACAGTGAGGGATATTTGTGTTAGCACGGGGTTTTACACAGTGAGGGATATCTGTGTTAGCACGGGGTTTTACACAGTGAGGGATATCTGTGTTAGCACGGGGTTTTACACAGTGAGGGATATCTGTGTTAGCACGGGGTTTTACACAGTGAGGGATATCTGTGTTAGCACAGGGTTTTACACAGTGAGGGATATCTGTGTTAGCACGGTGTTTTACACAGTGAGGGATATCTGTGTTAGCACAGGGTTTTACACAGTGAGGGTATCTGTGTTAGCACGGGGTTTTACACAGTGAGGGATATCTGTGTTAGCACGGGGTTTTACACAGTGAGGGATATCTGTGTTAGCACGGGGTTTTACACAGAGAGGGATATCTGTGTTAGCACGGGGTTTTACACAGTGAGGGATATCTGTGTTAGCACGGGGTTTTACACAGGGAGGGATATCTGTGTTAGCACAGGGTTTTACACAGTGAGGGATATCTGTGTTAGCACGGGGTTTTACACACTGAAGGATATCTGTGTTAGCACGGGGTTTTACACAGGGAGGGATATCTGTGTTAGCACGGGGTATTATACAGTGAGGGATCGTTGTGTTAGCACGGTGTTTTACACAGGGAGGGATATCTGTGTTAGCACGGGGTATGATACAGTGAGGGATCGTTGTGTTAGCACGGGGTTTTACACAGTGAGGGATATCTGTGTTAGCACGGGGCGTTACACAGTGAGGGATATCTGTGTTAGCACGGGGGTTTTACACAGTGAGGGATATCTGTGTTAGCACGGGGTTTTACACAGTGAGGGATATCTGTGTTAGCACGGGGTTTTACACAGTGAGATATATCTGTGTTAGCGCGGGGTTTTACACAGTGAGGGATGTCTGTGTTAGCACGGGGTTTTACACAGTGAGGGATATCTGTGTTAGCACGGGGTTTTACACAGGGAGGGATGTCTGTGTTAGCACGGTGTTTTACACAGTGAGGGATATCTGTGTTAGCACGGGGTTTTACACAGTGAGGGATATCTGTGTTAGCACGGGGTTTTACACAGTGAGGGATATCTGTGTTAGCACAGGGTTTTACACAGTGAGGGATATCTGTGTTAGCACGGGGCGTTACACAGTGAAGGATATCTGTGTTAGCACGGGGTTTTACACAGGGAGGGATATCTGTGTTAGCACGGGGTTTTACACAGTGAGGGATATCTGTGTTAGCACGGGGTTTTACACAGTGAGGGATATCTGTGTTAGCACGGGCTGTTACACAGTGAGGGATATCTGTGTTAGCACGGGGCTTTACACAGTGAGGGATATCTGTGTTAGCACGGGGTTTTACACAGTGAGGGATATCTGTGTTAGCACGGGGTTTTACACAGTGAGGGATATCTGTGTTAGCACGGGGTTTTACACAGTGAGGGATATCTGTGTTAGCACGTTGTTTTACACACTGAAGGATATCTGTGTTAGCACGGGGTTTTACACAGTGAAGGATATCTGTGTTAGCACGGGGTTTTACACAGTGAGAGATATCTGTGTTAGCACGGTGTTTTACACAGTGAGGGATATCTGTGTTAGCACGGGGTTTTACACAGTGAGGGATATCTGTGTAAGCACGGGGTTTTACACAGTGAGGGATATCTGTGTTAGCACGGGGTTTTACACAGTGAGGGATGTCTGTGTTAGCACGGGGTTTTACACAGTGAGGGATATCTGTGTTAGCACGGGGTTTTACACAGTGAGGGATGTCTGTGTTAGCACGGGGCGTTGCACAGTGAGGGATATCTGTGTTAGCATGGGGTTTTACACAGGGAGGGGTATCTGTGTTAGCACGGGGTTTTACACAGTGAGGGATGTCTGTGTTAGCACGGGGTTTTACACAGTGAGGGATATCTGTGTTAGCACGGGGTTTTACACAGTGAGGGATGTCTGTGTTAGCACGGGGCGTTGCACAGTGAGGGATATCTGTGTTAGCACGGGGTTTTACACAGTGAGGGATGTCTATGTTAGCACGGGGCGTTACACAGTGAGGGATATCTGTGTTAGCACAGGGTTTTACACAGTGAGGGATATCTGTGTTAGCACGGGGTTTTACACAGTGAGGGATGTCTGTGTTAGCACGGGGCGTTACACAGTGAGGGATATCTGTGTTAGCACGGGGTTTTACACAGTGAGGGATATCTGTGTTAGCACGGGGTGTTACACAGTGAGGGATATCTGTGTTAGCACGGGGTTTTACACAGTGAGGGATATCTGTGTTAGCACGGGGTTACACAGTGAGGGATGTCTGTGTTAGCACGGGGTTTTACACAGGGAGGGATATCTGTGTTAGCACGGGGTTTTACACAGGGAGGGATATCTGTGTTAGCACGGTGTATTATACAGTGAGGGATATCTGTGTTAGCACGGTGTTTTACACAGTGGGGGATATCTGTGTTAGCACGGGGTTTTACACAGTGAGGGATATCTGTGTTAGCACGGGGTTTTACACAGTGAGGGATATCTGTGTAGCATGAGGTTTTACACAGGGAGGGATATCTGTGTTAGCACGGGGTGTTACACAGTGAGGGATATCTGTGTTAGCACGGGGTTTTACACAGGGAGAGATATCTGTGTTAGCACGGGTTTTAACACAGGGAGGGATATCTGTGTTAGCACGGGGTTTTACACAGTGAGGGATATCTGTGTTAGCACGGGGTTTTACACAGTGAGGGATATCTGTGTTAGCACGGGGTTTTACACAGTGAGAGATATCTGTGTTAGCACGGTGTTTTACACAGTGAGGGATATCTGTGTTAGCACGGGGTTTTACACAGTGAGGGATATCTGTGTTAGCACGGGGTTTTACACAGTGAGGGATATCTGTGTTAGCACGGGGTTTTACACAGTGAGGGATATCTGTGTTAGCACGGGGTTTTACACAGTGAGGGATATCTGTGTTAGCATGGGGCGTTACACAGTGAGGGGTATCTGTGTTAGCACGGGGTTTTACACAGTGAGGGATATCTGTGTTAGCACGGGGTTTTACACAGTGAGGGATATTTGTGTTAGCACGGGGTGTTACACAGTGAGGGATATCTGTGTTAGCACGGTGTTTTACACAGTGAGGGATATCTGTGTTAGCACGGGGTTTTACACAGTGAGGGATATCTGTGTTAGCACGTTGTCTTACACACTGAAGGATATCTGTGTTAGCACGGGGTTTTACACAGGGAGGGATATCTGTGTTAGCACGGGGTATTATACAGTGAGGGATCGTTGTGTTAGCACAGGGTTTTACACAGTGAGGGATATCTGTGTTAGCACGGGGTTTTACACAGTGAGGGATATCTGTGTTAGCACGGGGTTTTACACAGTGAGGGATATCTGTGTTAGCATGGGGCGTAACACAGTGAGGGGTATCTGTGTTAGCACGGGGTTTTACACAGTGAGGGATATCTGTATTAGCACGGGGTTTTACACAGGGAGGGATATCTGTGTTAGCACAGGGTTTTACACAGTGAGGGATATCTGTGTTAGCACGGGGTTTTACACACTGAAGGATATCTGTGTTAGCACGGGGTTTTACACAGGGAGGGATATCTGTGTTAGCACGGGGTATTATACAGTGAGGGATCGTTGTGTTAGCACGGGGTTTTACACAGTGAGGGGTATCTGTGTTAGCACGGGGTTTTACACAGTGAGGGATATCTGCGTTAGCACGGGGTTTTACACAGTGAGAGATATCTGTGTTAGCACGGGGTTTTACACAGTGAGGGATGTCTGTGTTAGCACGGTGTTTTACACAGTGAGGGATATCTGTGTTAGCACGGGGTTTTACACAGGGAGGGGTATCTGCGTTAGCACGGGGTTTTACACAGTGAGGGATATCTGTGTTAGCGCGGGGTTTTACACAGTGAGGGATATCTGTGTTAGCACGGGGTTTTACACAGTGAGGGATATCTGTGTTAGCACAGGGTGTTACACTGTGAGGGATATCTGTGTTAGCACGGGGTTTTACACACTGAGGGATATTTCTGTTAGCACGGGGTTTTACACAGTGAGGGATATCCGTGTTAGCACGGGGTTTTACACAGTGAGGGATATCTGTGTTAGCGCGGGGTTTTACACAGTGAGGGATATCTGTGTTAGCACGGGGTTTTACACAGTGAGGGATATCTGTGTTAGCACGGTGTTTTACACAGTGAGGGATATCTGTGTTAGCACAGGGTTTTACACAGTGAGGGGTATCTGTGTTAGCACGGGGTTTTACACACTGAAGGATATCTGTGTTAGCACGGGGTTTTACACAGGGAGGGATATCTGTGTTAGCACGGGGTATTATACAGTGAGGGATCGTTGTGTTAGCACGGTGTTTTACACAGGGAGGGATATCTGTGTTAGCACGGGGTATGATCCAGTGAGGGATCGTTGTGTTAGCACGGGATTTTACACAGTGAGGGATATCTGTGTTAGCACGGGGTTTTACACAGTGAGGGATATCTGCGTTAGCACGGGGTTTTACACAGTGAGATATATCTGTGTTAGCGCGGGGTTTTACACAGTGAGAGATATCTGTGTTAGCACGGGGTTTTACACAGTGAGGGATATCTGTGTTAGCACGGGGTTTTACACAGTGAGGGATATCTGTGTTAGCACGGGGTTTTACACAGTGAGGGGTATCTGCGTTAGCACGGGGTTTTACACAGTGAGGGATATCTGTGTTAGCGCGGGGTTTTACACAGTGAGGGATATCTGTGTTAGCACGGGGTTTTACACAGTGAGGGATATCTGTTTTAGCACAGGGTGTTACACAGTGAGGGATATCTGTGTTAGCACGGGGTTTTACACACTGAGGGGTATTTGTGTTAGCACGGGGTTTTACACAGTGAGGGATATCTGTGTTAGCACGGGGTTTTACACAGTGAGGGATATCTGTGTTAGCAAGGGGTTTTACACAGGGAGGGATATCTGTGTTAGCACGGGGTTTTACACAGTGAGGGATATCTGTGTTAGCACGGGGTTTTACACAGGGAGGGATATCTGTGTTAGCACAGGGTTTTACACAGTGAGGGATATCTGTGTTAGCACGGGGTTTTACACACTGAAGGATATCTGTGTTAGCACGGGGTTTTACACAGGGAGGGATATCTGTGTTAGCACGGGGTATTATACAGTGAGGGATCGTTGTGTTAGCACGGTGTTTTACACAGGGAGGGATATCTGTGTTAGCACGGGGTATGATACAGTGAGGGATCGTTGTGTTAGCACGGGGTTTTACACAGTGAGGGATATCTGTGTTAGCGCGGGGTTTTACACAGCGAGGGATATCTGTGTTAGCACGGGGTTTTACACAGCGAGGGATATCTGTGTTAGCACGGGGTTTTACACAGTGAGGGATATCTGTGTTAGCGCGGGGTTTTACACAGTGAGGGGTATCTGTGTTAGCACGGGGTTTTACACAGTGAGGGATATCTGTGTTAGCGCGGGGTTTTACACAGTGAGGGATATCTGTGTTAGCACGGGGTTTTACACAGTGAGGGATATCTGTGTTAGCACGGGGTTTTACACAGTGAGGGATATCTGTGTTAGCACGAGGTTTTACACAGCGACGGATATCTGTGTTAGCACGGGGTTTTACACAATGAGGGATATCTGTGTTAGCGCGGGGTTTTACACAGTGAGGGATATCTGTGTTTGCACGGGGTTTTACACAGGGAGGGATATCTGTGTTAGCACGGAGTGTTACACAGTGAGGGATATCTGTGTTAGCACGGGGTTTTACACAGTGAGGGATATCTGTGTTAGCACGGGATTTTACACAGTGAGGGATGTCTGTGTTAGCACGGGGTTTTACACAGTGAGGGATATCTGTGTTAGCACGGGGTTTTACACAGTGAAGGATATCTGTGTTAGCACGGGGTTTTACACAGTGAGTGATATCTGTGTTAGCACGGGGTTTTACACAGTGAGGGATATCTGTGTTAGCACGGGGTTTTACACAGTGAGGGATATCTGTGTTAGCACGGGGTTTTACACAGTGAGATATATCTGTGTTAGCGCGGGGTTTTACACAGTGAGAGATATCTGTGTTAGCACGGGGTTTTACACAGTGAGGGATGTCTGTGTTAGCACGGTGTTTTACACAGTGAGGGATATCTGTGTTAGCGCGGGGTTTTACACAGTGAGGGGTATCTGTGTTAGCACGGGGTTTTACACAGTGAGGGATATCTGTGTTAGCACGGGGTTTTACACAGTGAGGGATATCTGTGTTAGCACGGGGTTTTACACAGTGAGGGATATCTGTGTTAGCACGGGGTTTTACACAGTGAGGGATATCTGTGTTAGCACGGGGTTTTACACAGCGAGGGATATCTGTGTTAGCACGGGGTTTTACACAATGAGGGATATCTGTGTTAGCGCGGGGTTTTACACAGTGAGGGGTATCTGTGTTTGCACGGGGTTTTACACAGGGAGGGATATCTGTGTTAGCACGGAGTGTTACACAGTGAGGGATATCTGTGTTAGCACGGGGTTTTACACAGTGAGGGATATCTGTGTTAGCACGGGATTTTACACAGTGAGGGATGTCTGTGTTAGCACGGGGTTTTACACAGTGAGGGATATCTGTGTTAGCACGGGGTTTTACACAGTGAAGGATATCTGTGTTAGCACGGGGTTTTACACAGTGAGTGATATCTGTGTTAGCACGGGGTTTTACACAGTGAGGGATATCTGTGTTAGCACGGGGTTTTACACAGTGAGGGATATCTGCGTTAGCACGGGGTTTTACACAGTGAGATATATCTGTGTTAGCACGGGGTTTTACACAGTGAGAGATATCTGTGTTAGCACGGGGTTTTACACAGTGAGGGATGTCTGTGTTAGCACGGTGTTTTACACAGTGAGGGATATCTGTGTTAGCACGGGGTTTTACACAGTGAGGGGTATCTGTGTTAGCTCGGGGTTTTACACAGTGAGGGATATCTGTGTTAGCGCGGGGTTTTACACAGTGAGGGATATCTGTGTTAGCACGGGGTTTTACACAGTGAGGGATTTCTGTGTTAGCACAGGGTGTTACACAGTGAGGGATATCTGTGTTAGCACGGGGTTTTACACACTGAGGGATATTTGTGTTAGCACGGGGTTTTACACAGTGAGGGATATCTGTGTTAGCACGGGGTATTACACAGTGAGGGATATCTGTGTTAGCACGGGGTTTTACACAGGGAGGGATATCTGTGTTAGCACGGGGTTTTACACAGGGAGGGATATCTGTGTTAGCACAGGGTTTTACACAGTGAGGGATATCTGTGTTAGCACGGGGTTTTACACACTGAAGGATATCTGTGTTAGCACGGGGTTTTACACAGTGAGGGATATCTGTGTTAGCACGGGGTATTATACAGTGAGGGATCGTTGTGTTAGCACGGTGTTTTACACAGGAAGGGATATCTGTGTTAGCACGGGGTTTTACACAGTGAGGGATATCTGCGTTAGCACGGGGTTTTACACAGTGAGATATATCTGTGTTAGCGCGGGGTTTTACACAGTGAGGGATCTCTGTGTTAGCACGGGGTTTTACACAGTGAGGGATATCTGTGTTAGCACGGGGTTTTACACAGGGAGGGATGTCTGTGTTAGCACGGTGTTTTACACAGTGAGGGATATCTGTGTTAGCACGGGGTTTTACACAGTGAGGGATATCTGTGTTAGCACGGGGTTTTACACAGTGAGGGATATCTGTGTTAGCACAGGGTTTTACACAGTGAGGGATATCTGTGTTAGCACGGGGCGTTACACAGTGAAGGATATCTGTGTTAGCACGGGGTTTTACACAGGGAGGGATATCTGTGTTAGCACGGGGTTTTGCACAGTGAGGGATATCTGTGTTAGCACGGGGTTTTACACAGTGAGGGATATCTGTGTTAGCACGGGCTGTTACACAGTGAGGGATATCTGTGTTAGCACGTGGTTTTACACTGTGAGGGATATCTGTGTTAGCACGGGGTTTTACACAGTGAGGGATATCTGTGTTAGCACGGGTTTTACACAGTGAGGGATATCTGTATTAGCACGGGGTTTTACACAGGGAGGGATATCTGTGTTAGCACAGGGTTTTACACAGTGAGGGATATCTGTGTTAGCACGGGGTTTTACACACTGAAGGATATCTGTGTTAGCACGGGGTTTAACACAGGGAGGGATATCTGTGTTAGCACGGGGTATTATACAGTGAGGGATCGTTGTGTTAGCACGGGGTTTTACACAGTGAGGGGTATCTGTGTTAGCACGGGGTTTTACACAGTGAGGGATATCTGCGTTAGCACGGGGTTTTACACAGTGAGAGATATCTGTGTTAGCACGGGGTTTTACACAGTGAGGGATGTCTGTGTTAGCACGGTGTTTTACACAGTGAGGGATATCTGTGTTAGCACGGGGTTTTACACAGGGAGGGGTATCTGCGTTAGCACGGGGTTTTACACAGTGAGGGATATCTGTGTTAGCGCGGGGTTTTACACAGTGAGGGATATCTGTGTTAGCACGGGGTTTTACACAGTGAGGGATATCTGTGTTAGCACAGGGTGTTACACTGTGAGGGATATCTGTGTTAGCACGGGGTTTTACACACTGAGGGATATTTGTGTTAGCACGGGGTTTTACACAGTGAGGGATATCCGTGTTAGCACGGGGTTTTACACAGTGAGGGATATCTGTGTTAGCGCGGGGTTTTACACAGTGAGGGATATCTGTGTTAGCACGGGGTTTTACACAGTGAGGGATATCTGTGTTAGCACGGTGTTTTACACAGTGAGGGATATCTGTGTTAGCACAGGGTTTTACACAGTGAGGGGTATCTGTGTTAGCACGGGGTTTTACACACTGAAGGATATCTGTGTTAGCACGGGGTTTTACACAGGGAGGGATATCTGTGTTAGCACGGGGTATTATACAGTGAGGGATCGTTGTGTTAGCACGGTGTTTTACACAGGGAGGGATATCTGTGTTAGCACGGGGTATGATCCAGTGAGGGATCGTTGTGTTAGCACGGGATTTTACACAGTGAGGGATATCTGCGTTAGCACGTGGTTTTACACAGTGAGATATATCTGTGTTAGCACGGGGTTTTACACAGTGAGAGATATCTGTGTTAGCACGGGGTTTTACACAGTGAGGGATGTCTGTGTTAGCACGGTGTTTTACACAGTGAGGGATATCTGTGTTAGCACGGGGTTTTACACAGTGAGGGGTATCTGCGTTAGCACGGGGTTTTACACAGTGAGGGATATCTGTGTTAGCGCGGGGTTTTACACAGTGAGGGATATCTGTGTTAGCACGGGGTTTTACACAGTGAGGGATCGTTGTGTTAGCACGGGGTTTTACACAGTGAGGGATATCTGTGTTAGCGCGGGGTTTTACACAGTGAGGGATATCTGTGTTAGCACAGGGTGTTACACAGTGAGGGATATCTGTGTTAGCACGGGGTTTTACACACTGAGGGATATTTGTGTTAGCACGGGGTTTTACACAGTGAGGGATATCTGTGTTAGCACGGGGTTTTACACAGGGAGGGATATCTGTGTTAGCACGGGGTTTTACACAGTGAGGGATATCTGTGTTAGCACGGGGTTTTACACAGGGAGGGATATCTGTGTTAGCACAGGGTTTTACACAGTGAGGGATATCTGTGTTAGCACGGGGTTTTACACACTGAAGGATATCTGTGTTAGCACGGGGATTTACACAGGGAGGGATATCTGTGTTAGCACGGGGTATTATACAGTGAGGGATCGTTGTGTTAGCACGGTGTTTTACACAGGGAGGGATATCTGTGTTAGCACGGGGTATGATACAGTGAGGGATCGTTGTGTTAGCACGGTGTTTTACACAGTGAGGGATATCTGTGTTAGCGCGGGGTTTTACACAGCGAGGGATATCTGTGTTAGCACGGGGTTTTACACAGCGAGGGATATCTGTGTTAGCACGGGGTTTTACACAGTGAGGGATATCTGTGTTAGCGCGGGGTTTTACACAGTGAGGGGTATCTGTGTTAGCGCGGGGTTTTACACAGCGAGGGATATCTGTGTTAGCACGGGGTTTTACACAGCGAGGGATATCTGTGTTAGCACGGGGTTTTACACAGTGAGGGATATCTGTGTTAGCGTGGGGTTTTACACAGTGAGGGTATCTGTGTTAGCACGGGGTTTTACACAGTGAGGGATATCTGTGTTAGCGCGGGGTTTTACACAGTGAGGGATATCTGTGTTAGCGCGGGGTTTTACACAGTGAGGGATATCTGTGTTAGCACGGGGTTTTACACAGTGAGGGATATCTGTGTTAGCACGGGGTTTTACACAGCGACGGATATCTGTGTTAGCACGGGGTTTTACACAATGAGGGATATCTGTGTTAGCGCGGGGTTTTACACAGTGAGGGGTATCTGTGTTTGCACGGGGTTTTACACAGGGAGGGATATCTGTGTTAGCACGGAGTGTTACACAGTGAGGGATATCTGTGTTAGCACGGGGTTTTACACAGTGAGGGATATCTGTGTTAGCACGGGATTTTACACAGTGAGGGATGTCTGTGTTAGCACGGGGTTTTACACAGTGAGGGATATCTGTGTTAGCACGGGGTTTTACACAGTGAAGGATATCTGTGTTAGCACGGGGTTTTACACAGTGAGTGATATCTGTGTTAGCACGGGGTGTTACACAGTGAGGGATATCTGTGTTAGCACGGGGTGTTACACAGTGAGGGATATCTGTGTTAGCACGGGGTTTTACACAGTGAGATATATCTGTGTTAGCGCGGGGTTTTACACAGTGAGAGATATCTGTGTTAGCACGGGGTTTTACACAGTGAGGGATATCTGTGTTAGCACGGGGTTTTACACAGTGAGGGGTATCTGCGTTAGCACGGGGTTTTACACAGTGAGGGATATCTGTGTTAGCGCGGGGTTTTACACAGTGAGGGATATCTGTGTTAGCACGGGGTTTTACACAGGGAGGGATATCTGTGTTAGCACGGGGTTTTACACAGGGAGGGATATCTGTGTTAGCACAGGGTTTTACACAGTGAGGGATATCTGTGTTAGCACGGGGTTTTACACACTGAAGGATATCTGTGTTAGCACGGGGTTTTACACAGGGAGGGATATCTGTGTTAGCACGGGGTATTATACAGTGAGGGATCGTTGTGTTAGCACGGTGTTTTACACAGGAAGGGATATCTGTGTTAGCACGGGGTTTTACACAGTGAGGGATATCTGCGTTAGCACGGGGTTTTACACAGTGAGATATATCTGTGTTAGCGCGGGGTTTTACACAGTGAGGGATGTCTGTGTTAGCACGGGGTTTTACACAGTGAGGGATATCTGTGTTAGCACGGGGTTTTACACAGGGAGGGATGTCTGTGTTAGCACGGTGTTTTACACAGTGAGGGATATCTGTGTTAGCACGGGGTTTTACACAGTGAGGGATATCTGTGTTAGCACGGGGTTTTACACAGTGAGGGATATCTGTGTTAGCACAGGGTTTTACACAGTGAGGGATATCTGTGTTAGCACGGGGCGTTACACAGTGAAGGATATCTGTGTTAGCACGGGGTTTTACACAGGGAGGGATATCTGTGTTAGCACGGGGTTTTGCACAGTGAGGGATATCTGTGTTAGCACGGGGTTTTACACAGTGAGGGATATCTGTGTTAGCACGGGCTGTTACACAGTGAGGGATATCTGTGTTAGCACGTGGTTTTACACTGTGAGGGATATCTGTGTTAGCACAGGGTTTTACACAGTGAGGAATATCTGTGTTAGCACGGGGTTTTACACAGTGAGGGATATCTGTGTTAGCACGGGGTTTTACACAGGGAGGGATATCTGTGTTAGCACGGGGTTTTACACAGTGAGGGATATCTGTGTTAGCACGGGTTTTACACAGTGAGGGATATTTGTGTTAGCACGGGGTTTTACACAGTGAGGGATATCTGTGTTAGCACGGGGTTTTACACAGTGAGGGATATCTGTGTTAGCGCGGGGTTTTACACAGTGAGGGATATCTGAGTTAGCACGGGGTTTTACACAGTGAGGGATATCTGCGTTAGCACGGGGTTTTACACAGTGAGGGATATCTGCGTTAGCGCGGGGTTTTACACAGTGAGGGATATCTGTGTTAGCGCGGGGTTTTACACAGTGAGGGATATCTGTGTTAGCGCGGGGTTTTACACAGCGAGGGATATCTGTGTTAGCACGGGGTTTTACACAGCGAGGGATATCTGTGTTAGCACGGGGTTTTACACAGTGAGGGATATCTGTGTTAGCGCGGGGTTTTACACAGTGAGGGGTATCTGTGTTAGCGCGGGGTTTTACACAGTGAGGGATATCTGTGTTAGCGCGGGGTTTTACACAGTGAGGGATATCTGTGTTAGCACGGGGTTTTACACAGTGAGGGATATCTGTGTTAGCACGGGGTTTTACACAGTGAGGGATATCTGTGTTAGCACGGGGTTTTACACAGCGACGGATATCTGTGTTAGCACGGGGTTTTACACAATGAGGGATATCTGTGTTAGCGCGGGGTTTTACACAGTGAGGGGTATCTGTGTTAGCACGGGGTTTTACACAGGGAGGGATATCTCTGTTAGCACGGAGTGTTACACAGTGAGGGATATCTGTGTTAGCACGGGGTTTTACACAGTGAGGGATATCTGTGTTAGCACGGGATTTTACACAGTGAGGGATGTCTGTGTTAGCACGGGGTTTTACACAGTGAGGGATATCTGTGTTAGCACGGGGTTTTACACAGTGAAGGATATCTGTGTTAGCACGGGGTTTTACACAGTGAGTGATATCTGTGTTAGCACGGGGTTTTACACAGTGAGGGATATCTGTGTTAGCGCGGGGTTTTACACAGTGAGGGGTATCTGTGTTAGCACGGGGTTTTACACAGTGAGGGATATCTGTGTTAGCGCGGGGTTTTACACAGTGAGGGATATCTGTGTTAGCACGGGGTTTTACACAGTGAGGGATATCTGTGTTAGCACGGGGTTTTACACAGTGACGGATATCTGTGTTAGCACGGGGTTTTACACAATGAGGGATATCTGTGTTAGCGCGGGGTTTTACACAGTGAGGGGTATCTGTGTTAGCACGGGGTTTTACACAGTGAGGGATATCTGTGTTAGCACGGGGTGTTACACAGTGAGGGATATCTGTGTTAGCACGGGGTTTTACACAGTGAGGGATATCTGTGTTAGCACGGGATTTTACACAGTGAGGGATGTCTGTGTTAGCACGGGGTTTTACACAGTGAGGGATATCTGTGTTAGCACGGGGTTTTACACAGTGAAGGATATCTGTGTTAGCACGGGGTTTTACACAGTGAGAGATATCTGTGTTAGCACGGGGTTTTACACAGTGAGGGATATCTGTGTTAGCGCGGGGTTTTACACAGTGAGGGATATCTGTGTTAGCACGGGGTTTTACACAGTGAGGGATATCTGTGTTAGCACGGGGCGTTACACAGTGAGGGATATCTGTGTTAGCACGGGGTTTACACAGTGAGGGATATCTGTGTTGGCGCGGGGTTTTACACAGTGAGGGGTATCTGTGTTAGCACGGGGTTTTACACAGTGAGGGATATCTGTGTTAGCACGGGGTTTTACACAGTGAGGGTTGTCTGTGTTAGCATGGGGTTTTACACAGTGAGGGATATCTGTGTTAGCACGGGGTTTTACACAGTGAGAGATATCTGTGTTAGCACGGGGTTTTACACAGTGAGGGATATCTGTGTTAGCACGGGGTTTTACACAGTGAGGGATACCTGTGTTAGCACGGGGTTTTACACAGTGAGGGATATCTGCGTTAGCACGGGGTTTTACACAGTGAGGGATATCTGCATTAGCACGGGGCGTTACACAGTGAGGGATATCTGTGTTAGCACGGGGTTTTACACAGTGAGGGATATCTGTGTTAGCACGGGGTTTTACACAGTGAGGGATATTTGTGTTAGCACGGGGTGTTACACAGTGAGGGATATCTGTGTTAGCACGGTGTTTTACACAGTGAGGGATATCTGTGTTAGCACGGGGCGTTACACAGTGAGGGATATCTGTGTTAGCACGGGGTTTTACACAGTGAGGGATATTTTTGTTAGCACGGGGTATTACACAGTGAGGGATTTCTGTGTTAGCACGGGGCTTTACACAGTGAGGGATATCTGTGTTAGCACGGGGTTTTACACAGTGAGGGATATCTGTGTTAGCACGGGGTTTTACACAGTGAGGGATATCTGTGTTAGCACGGGGTTTTACACAGTGAGGGATATCTGTGTTAGCACGTTGTTTTACACACTGAAGGATATCTGTGTTAGCACGGGGTTTTACACAGGGAGGGATATCTGTGTTAGCACGGGGTATTATACAGTGAGGGATCGTTGTGTTAGCACGGGGTTTTACACAGTGAGGGATATCTGTGTTAGCACGGGGTTTTACACAGTGAGGGATATCTGCGTTAGCACGGGGTTTTACACAGTGAGAGATATCTGTGTTAGCACGGGGTTTTACACAGTGAAGGATATCTGTGTTAGCACGGGGCGTTACACAGTGAGGGATATGTGTTAGCACGGGGTTTTACACAGTGAGGGATATCTGTGTTAGCACGGGGTTTTACACAGGGAGGGATATCTGTGTTAGCACAGGGTTTTACACAGTGAGGGATATCTGTGTTAGCACGGGGTTTTACACACTGAAGGATATCTGTGTTAGCACGGGGTTTTACACAGGGAGGGATATCTGTGTTAGCACGGGGTATTATACAGTGAGGGATCGTTGTGTTAGCACGGGGTTTTACACAGTGAGGGATATCTGCGTTAGCACGGGGTTTTACACAGTGAGAGATATCTGTGTTAGCACGGGGTTTTACACAGTGAGGGATGTCTGTGTTAGCACGGTGTTTTACACAGTGAGGGATATCTGTGTTAGCACGGGGTTTGACACAGTGAGGGATATCTGTGTTAGCACGGGGTGTTACACAGTGAGGGATATCTGTGTTAGCAAGGGGTGTTACACAGTGAGGGATATCTGTGTTAGCACGGGGTGTTACACAGTGAGGGATATCTGTGTTAGCACGGGGTTTTACACAGTGAGAGATATCTGTGTTAGCACGGTGTTTTACACAGTGAGGGATATCTGTGTTAGCACGGGGTGTTACACAGTGAGGGATATCTGTGTTAGCAAGGGGTGTTACACAGTGAGGGATATCTGTGTTAGCACGGGGTTTTACACAGTGAGGGGTATCTGTGTTAGCAAGGGGTGTTACACAGTGAGGGATATCTGTGTTAGCACGGGGTTTTACACAGTGAGGGACATCTGTGTTAGCGTGGGGTTTTACACAGTGAGGGATATCTGTGTTAGCACGGGGTTTTACACAGTGATGGATATCTGTGTTAGCAAGGGGTGTTACACAGTGAGGGGTGTCTGCGTTAGCACAGGGTTTTACGCAGTGAGGGGCATCTGTGTTAGCACGGGGTTTTACACAGTGAGGGATATCTGTGTTAGCACGGGGCGTTACACAGTGAGGGATATCTGTGTTAGCACGGGGTTTTACACAGTGAGGTATATCTGTGTTAGCACGGTGTTTTACACAGTGAGGGATATCTGTGTTAGCACGGGGTTTTACACAGTGAGGGATATCTGTGTTAGCACGGGGTTTTACACAGTGAGGGATATCTGTGTTAGCACGGGGCGTTACACAGTGAGGGATATCTGTGTTAGCACGGGGTTTTACACAGTGAGGGATATCTGTGTTAGCACGGGGTTTTACACAGTGAGGGATATCTGTGTTAGCACGGGGTGTTACACAGTGAGGGATATCTGTGTTAGCACGAGGTTTTACACAGTGAGGGATGTCTGTGTTAGCACGGGGCATTACACAGTGAGGGATATCTGTGTTAGCACGGGGTTTTACACAGCGAGGGATATCTGTGTTAGCACGAGGTTTTACACAGTGAGGGGTATCTGCGTTAGCACGGGGTTTTACACAGTGGGGGATATTTGTGTTAGCACGGGGTTTTACACAGTGAGGGATGTCTGTGTTAGCACGGGGTTTTACACAGTGAGGGATATCTGTGTTAGCACGGGGTTTACACAGTGAGGGATGTCTGTGTTAGCACGGGGCGTTGCACAGTGAGGGATATCTGTGTTAGCACGGGGTTTTACACAGTGAGGGATGTCTGTGTTAGCACGGGGCGTTACACAGTGAGGGATATCTGTGTTAGCACAGGGTTTTACACAGTGAGGGATATCTGTGTTAGCACGGGGTTTTACACAGTGAGGGATATCTGTGTTAGCACGGGGTTTTACACAGTGAGGGATGTCTGTGTTAGCACGGGGCGTTACACAGTGAGGGATATCTGTGTTAGCATGGGGTTTTACACAGGGAGGGATATCTGTGTTAGCACGGGGTATTACACAGTGAGGGATATCTGTGTTAGCACGGGGCGTTACAAAGGGAGGGATATCTGTGTTAGCACGGGGTATTATACAGTGAGGGATATCTGTGTTAGCACGGGGTTTTACACAGTGAGGGATATCTGTGTTAGCACGGGGTTTTACACAGTGAGGGATATCTGTGTTAGCACGGGGCGTTACACAGTGAGGGATATCTGTGTTAGCACGTTGTTTTACACACTGAAGGATATATGTGTTAGCACGGGGTTTTACACAGGGAGGGATATCTGTGTAAGCACGGGGTATTATACAGTGAGGGATCGTTGTGTTAGCACGGGGTTTTACACAGTGAGGGATATCTGTGTTAGCACGGGGTTTTACACAGTGAGGGATATCTGCGTTAGCACGGGGTTTTACACAGTGAGAGATATCTGTGTTAGCACGGGGTTTTACACAGTGAGGGATATCTGTGTTAGCACGGGGTTTTACACAGTGAAGGATATCTGTGTTAGCACGGGGCGTTACACAGTGAGGGATATCTGTGTTAGCACGGGGTTTTACACAGTGAGGGATATCTGTATTAGCACGGGGTTTTACACAGGGAGGGATATCTGTGTTAGCACAGGGTTTTGCACAGTGAGGGATATCTGTGTTAGCACGGGGTTTTACACAGGGAGGGATATCTGTGTTAGCACAGGGTTTTACACAGTGAGGGATATCTGTGTTAGCACGGGGTTTTACACACTGAAGGATATCTGTGTTAGCACGGGGTTTTACACAGGGAGGGATATCTGTGTTAGCACGGGGTATTATACAGTGAGGGATCGTTGTGTTAGCACGGGGTTTTACACAGTGAGGGGTATCTGTGTTAGCACGGGGTTTTACACAGTGAGGGATATCTGCGTTAGCGCGGGGTTTTACACAGTGAGAGATATCTGTGTTAGCACGGGGTTTTACACAGTGAGGGATGTCTGTGTTAGCACGGTGTTTTACACAGTGAGGGATATCTGTGTTAGCACAGGGTTTTACACAGTGAGGGATATCTGTGTTAGCACGGGGTTTTACACAGTGAGGGATATCTGTGTTAGCACGGGGTTTTACACAGTGAGGGATATCTGTGTTAGCACGGGGTTTTACACAGGGAGGGATATCTGCGTTAGCACGGGGTTTTATACATTGAGGGATATCTGTGTTAGCACGGGGTTTTACACAGTGAGGGGTATCTGCGTTAGCACGGGGTTTTACACAGTGAGGGATATCTGTGTTAGCACGGGGTTTTACACAGTGAGGGATATCTGTGTTAGCACGGGGTTTTACACAGGGAGGGATATCTGTGTTAGCACGGGGTTTTACACATTGAGGGATATCTGTGTTAGCACGGGGTTTTACACAGTGAGGGGTATCTGCGTTAGCACGGGGTTTTACACAGTGAGGGATATCTGTGTTAGCGCGTGGTTTTACACAGTGAGGGATATCTGTGTTAGCACGGGGTGTTACACAGTGAGGGATATCTGTGTTAGCACGGGGTTTTACACAGTGAGGGATATCCGTGTTAGCACGGGGTTTTACACAGTGAGGGATATCTGTGTTAGCGCGGGGTTTTACACAGTGAGGGATATCTGTGTTAGCACGGGGTTTTACACAGTGAGGGATATCTGTGTTAGCGCGGGGTTTTACACAGTGAGGGATATCTGTGTTAGCGCGGGGTTTTACACAGTGAGGGATATCTGTGTTAGCACGTTGTTTTACACACTGAAGGATATCTGTGTTAGCACGGGGTTTTACACAGGGAGGGATATCTGTGTTAGCACGGGGTATTATACAGTGAGGGATCGTTGTGTTAGCACGGGGTTTTACACAGTGAGGGATATCTGTGTTAGCACGGGGTTTTACACAGTGAGGGATATCTGCGTTAGCACGGGGTTTTACACAGTGAGAGATATCTGTGTTAGCACGGGGTTTTACACAGTGAAGGATATCTGTGTTAGCACGGGGCGTTACACATTGAGGGATATCTGTGTTAGCACGGGGTTTTACACAGTGAGGGATATCTGTATTAGCACGGGGTTTTACACAGGGAGGGATATCTGTGTTAGCACAGGGTTTTACACAGTGAGGGATATCTGTGTTAGCACGTGGTTTTACACAGGGAGGGATATCTGTGTTAGCACAGGGTTTTACACAGTGAGGGATATCTGTGTTAGCACGGGGTTTTACACACTGAAGGATATCTGTGTTAGCACGGGGTTTTACACAGGGAGGGATATCTGTGTTAGCACGGGGTATTATACAGTGAGGGATCGTTGTGTTAGCACGGGGTTTTACACAGTGAGGGGTATCTGTGTTAGCACGGGGTTTTACACAGTGAGGGATATCTGCGTTAGCACGGGGTTTTACACAGTGAGAGATATCTGTGTTAGCACGGGGTTTTACACAGTGAGGGATGTCTGTGTTAGCACGGTGTTTTACACAGTGAGGGATATCTGTGTTAGCACGGGGTTTTACACAGTGAGGGATATCTGTGTTAGCACGGGGTGTTACACAGTGAGGGATATCTGTGTTAGCAAGGGGTGTTACACAGTGAGGGATATCTGTGTTAGCACGGGGTTTTACACAGTGAGGGGTATCTGTGTTAGCAAGGGGTGTTACACAGTGAGGGATATCTGTGTTAGCACGGGGTTTTACACAGTGAGGGATATCTGTGTTAGCGTGGGGTTTTACACAGTGAGGGATATCTGTGTTAGCAAGGGGTGTTACACAGTGAGGGATATCTGTGTTAGCACGGGGCGTTACACAGTGAGGGATATCTGTGTTAGCACGGGGTTTTACACAGTGAGGGATATCTGTGTTAGCATGGGTTGTTACACAGTGATGGATATCTGTGTTAGCACGGGGTTTTACACAGTGAGGGGTATCTGCGTTAGCACGGGGTTTTACACAGTGAGGGGCATCTGTGTTAGCACGGGGTTTTACACAGTGAGGGATATCTGTGTTAGCACGGGGCGTTACACAGTGAGGGATATCTGTGTTAGCACGGGGTTTTACACAGTGAGGGATATCTGTGTTAGCACGGTGTTTTACACAGTGAGGGATATCTGTGTTAGCACGGGGTTTTACACAGTGAGGGATATCTGTGTTAGCACGGGGTTTTACACAGTGAGGGATATCTGTGTTAGCACGGGGCGTTACACAGTGAGGGATATCTGTGTTAGCACGGGGTTTTACACAGTGAGGGATATCTGTGTTAGCACGGGGTGTTACACAGTGAGGGATATCTGTGTTAGCACGAGGTTTTACACAGTGAGGGATGTCTGTGTTAGCACGGGGCATTACACAGTGAGGGATATCTGTGTTAGCACGGGGTTTTACACAGTGAGGGATATCTGTGTTAGCACGGGGCGTTATACAGTGAGGGATATCTGTGTTAGCACGGGGCATTACACAGTGAGGGATATCTGTGTTAGCACGGTGTTTTACACAGTGAGGGATATCTGTGTTAGCACGGGGTTTTACACAGTGAGGGATATCTGTGTTAGCACGGGGTGTTACACAGTGAGGTATATCTGTGTTAGCACGAGGTTTTACACAGTGAGGGATGTCTGTGTTAGCACGGGGCATTACACAGTGAGGGATATCTGTGTTAGCACGAGGTTTTACACAGTGAGGGGTATCTGTGTTAGCACGGGGCGTTATACAGTGAGGGATATCTGTGTTAGCACGGGGTTTTACACAGTGAGGGATATCTGTGTTAGCACGGGGCGTTACACAGTGAGGGGTATCTGTGTTAGCACGGGGCGTTACACAGTGAGGGATATCTGTGTTAGCACAGGGTTTTACACAGTGAGAGATATCTGTGTTAGCACGGGGTTTTACACAGTGAGGGATATCTGTGTTAGCACGGGGCGTTACACAGTGAGGGATATCTATGTTAGCACGGGGTTTTACAGAGTGAGGGATATCTGTGTTAGCACGGGGCGTTACACAGTGAGGGATATCTGTGTTAGCACGGGGTTTTACACAGTGAGGGATATCTGTGTTAGCACGGGGCGTTACACAGTGAGGGATATCTGTGTTAGCACGGGGTTTTACACAGTGAGGGATATCTGTGTTAGCACGGGGCGTTACACAGTGAGGGGTATCCTTTCGCACGATTATCCACCCTCTTCGCGTCGAATCTGTTATTGCAGGCACACAGGCGGGCAGACACACGGGCGGGCAGACACACGGGCGGGCACACACACAGGCGGGCACACACACAGGCGGGCAGGCACACAGGCGGGCAGGCACACAGGCAGACATACAGGAAGGCAGACACACAGGCGGGCAGACACACAGGCGGGCAGACACACACGCGGGCAGGCATACAGGCGGGCAGACACACAGGCAGACAGACACACAGGCAGGCAGACAGACAGGCGGGCAGACACATGGGCGGGCAGACACATGGGCAGACAGACAGGCGGGCAGGCAGACAGGTGAGCTGACACACAGGTGGGCAGACACACGGGCGGGCAGACACACGGGCGGGCAGTCACACGGGCAGACAGACACATGGGCAGACAGACACACGGGCAGACACACAGTCAGGCGGACACACAGGCAGGCGGACACGCAGATAGAAACACAGGCAGATAGACATACAGGCAGGCACACACGCAGATAGACACACGGGCAGGCAGACACACACGCAGATAGACACACGGGCAGGCAGACACACAGACAGTCACATAGGCAGTCACACAGGCAGTCAGATACATGGGCAGGCACACCGGCAGGCAGACAGACAGGCAGACAGGTAGGCACACAGGCAGATAAGACACAGGCAGGCAGACACAACCTGTGCCCACACCTCCTCCCTCACCTCTATCCAAGGGCCTAAAGGAGCCTTCCACATCCATCAAAGTTTTACCTGCACATCCACTAATATCATTTATTGTATCTGTTGCTCCCAATGTAGTCTTCTCGACATTGGGGAGACTGGACGCCTCCTAGCAGAGCGCTTTAGGGAACATCTCCGGGACACCCGCACCAATCAACCACACCGCCCTGTGGCCCAACATTTCAACTCCCCCTCCCACTCTGCCGAGGACATGCAGGTCCTGGACCTCCTTCACCGCCGCTCCCTCACCACCAGACGCCTGGAGGAAGAACGCCTCATCTTCCGCCTCGGAACACTTCAACCCCAGGGCATCAATGTGGACTCCAACAGTTTCCTCATTTCCCCTTCCCCCACCTCACCCTAGTTCCAAACTTCCAGCTCAGCACTGTCCCCATGACCTGTCCTACCTGCCTATCTCCCTTCCCACCTATCCACTCCACCCTCTCCTCACTGACCTATCACCTCCATCCCCACCCCCATTCACCTATTGTACTCTTTGTTACCTTCTCCCCACCCCACCCCACCCCACACCCCCCTCCCATTTATCTCTTCACCCTGGAGGCTTCCTGCCTTCATTCCTGAGGAAGGGCTTATGCCTGAAACATCAATTTTCCTGCTCCTCGGATGCTGCCTGACCTGCTGTGCTTTTCCAGCACCACTCCCATCTAAACTCTAGTTTCCAGCATCTGCAGTCCTCACTTCTGCCTAGACAGACACACAGGCAGACAGACAGACAGACACACAAGCGGGCAGAGACACAGGCAGGCAGACATACAGGCAAATTGACACACAGGCAGGTAGGCAGACACACCGGCATGCAAACACACAGATGCACAGGCAAGCAGACACACAGGCAGACACACAGGCAGATATACAGGTGGGCAGGCAGACAAACAGACATACAAACAGACAGACACACAGGCAGACGCACAGGCAGACACACACACACACAGACACACAGGCAGGCAGACACACAGGCAGACGTACAGGCAGACACACACACACACAGACAGGCAGACAGACAGAGAGCCCGAATGCCCATACCTTTACAGAGTCATCCCAGCCACCGGTCAGGAAGATGTGGCGTTCGTCTGGGTGAAAGCGCAGAGCGAAGATTCGGCGGGAGTGCCCACTGGTCAGGGTCAGGCTCTCGTTGTTCTTGAAGTCAGGAGCTTCAAACAATTTGGCAATCTGTGGGCAAACACCAGGCAGGGTCAGGGTCAGGGTCATGGGTCAGTGACAGGGTCCGGGTCCGGGTCAGGGTCAGGGTCATGGGTCAGGGACAGGGTCAGGGACAGGGACAGGGACAGGGACAGGGGTCAGGGACAGGGGTCAGGGAGAGGGTCCGGGTCAGGGACAGGGACAGGGTCAGGGTCAGAGACAGGGTCAGGGACAGCAACAGGGTCAGGGTCAAGGATAGGGACAGGGTCAGGGACAGGTTAAGGGTCAGGGACAGGGTAAGGGTCAGGGACAGGGTCAGGGACAGGCTCAGGGTCAGGGACAGGGTCATGGTCAGGGTCGGGAAAGGGTCAGGGTCAGAGACAGGGTCAGGGACAGGGTCAAGGTCAGGGACAGAGTCAGGGTGAGGGACAGGGTCATGAACATGGACAGTGACAGGGACAGGGTCAGAAACAGTGTCAGGGACAGGGTCAGGGTCAGGGTCAGCGACAGGGACAGGGTCAGGGTCGGGGACAGGATCAGGAATAGGGCCACAATCAGGGACAGGGTTGGGGACAGGGACAGGGAAAGGGTCAGAGACAGGGTCAGGGATGGCGACAGGGTCAGGGTCAGGGTCAAGGATAGGGACAGGGTCAGGGACAGGGTAAGGATCAGGGTCAGGGACAGCGATAGGGACAGGGTCAGGGTCATGGACAGGGTCAGGGATAGGGACAGGGTCAGGGATAGGGACAGGGTCAGGGTGAGGGACAGGGTCAGGGAAAGGGTCAGGGTCAGAGACAGGGTCAGGGATAGGGACAGAGTCAGGGTGAGGGACAGGGTCATGAACAGGGCCAGTGACAGGGTCAGGGACAGGGACCGGGTCAGGGATAAGGTCAGCGACAGGGACAGGGTCAGGGTCGGGGACAGGGTCAGGGATAGGGACAGGGTCAGGATGAGGGACAGGGACAGGGTCAGGGTCAGGGAAAGGGTCAGGGTCAGGGATAGGGACAGAGTCAGGGTGAGGGACAGAGTCAGGGTGAGGGACAGGGTAATGTACAGGGTCAGTGACAGGGACAGGGTCAGTGACAGGGTCAGGGACAGGGACCGGGTCAGGGATAAGGTCAGCGACAGGGACAGGGTCAGGGTCGGGGACAGGATCAGGAATAGGGACAGGGTCAGGGACAGGGTTGGGGACGGGGACAGGGTAGGGACGGGGACGGGGACAGGGACAGGGACAGGGTCAGGGACAGGATCGGGACAGGGTCAGGGACAGGGACAGGGTCAGGGTCAGGATCGGGACAGGGTCAGGATCAGGGACAGGGTCAGGGTTGGGGACAGGGTCAGGATCAGGGACAGGGTCAGGATCAGGGACAGGGTCAGGGTTGGGGACAGGGTAAGGGTCGGGGACAGGGTCAGAGTCAGGGTCATGGTCATGGTCAGGGTCAGGGACAGGGTCAGGGACAGGGACCGGGTCATGGATAAGGTCAGCGACAGGGACAGGGTCAGGGTCGGGGACAGGATCAGGAATAGGGCCACAATCAGGGACAGGGTTGGGGACAGAGACAGGGTCAGGGATGGCGACAGGGACAGGGTAAGGATCAGGGTCAAGGATAGGGACAGGGACAGGGTAAGGATCAGGGTCAGGGACAGCGATAGGGACAGGGTCAGGGTCGGGGACAGGGTCAGGGATAGGGACAGGGTTAGGGTGAGGGACAGGGTCAGGGAAAGGGTCAGGGTCAGAGACAGGGTCAGGGATAGGGACAGAGTCAGGGTGAGGGACAGGGTCATGAACAGGGCCAGTGACAGGGTCAGGGACAGGGACCGGGTCAGGGATAAGGTCAGCGACAGGGACAGGGTCAGGGTCGGGGACAGGGTCAGGGATAGGGACAGGGTCAGGATGAGGGACAGGGACAGGGTCAGGGAAAGGGTCAGGGTCAGGGATAGGGACAGAGTCAGGGTGAGGGACAGAGTCAGGGTGAGGGACAGGGTCATGTACAGGGTCAGTGACAGGGTCAGGGACAGGGACCGGGTCAGGGACAGGGACCGGGTCAGGGATAAGGTCAGCGACAGGGTCAGGGTCAGGGACAGGATCAGGAATAGGGACAGGGACAGGGTTGGGGACGGGGACAGGGTAGGGACGGGGACGGGGACGGGGACAGGGACAGGGACAGGGTCAGGATCGGGACAGGGACAGGGACAGGGACAGGGTCAGGATCAGGGACAGAGTCAGGGTTGGGGACAGGGTCAGGGTCAGGGTCAGGATCAGGGACAGGGACAGGGTCAGGGTCAGGATCGGGACAGGGACAGGGTCAGGGACAGGGTCAGGGACAGGGTCAGGATCAGGGACAGGGACAGGGTCAGGGTCAGGATCGGGACAGGGACAGGGTCAGGGACAGGGTCAGGATCAGGGACAGGGTCAGGGTCAGGGTTGGGGACAGGGTCAGGATCAGGGACAGGGTCAGGGTTGGGGACAGGGTAAGAGTCGGGGACAGGGTCAGTGTCAGGGAAAGGGTCAGAGTCAGGGTCATGGTCAGGGACAGGGACAGGGACAGGGTCAGGGACAGGGACAGGGACAGGGTCAGGGTCAGGGTCAGGGACAGGGACAGGGTCAGGGTCAGGGTCAGGGTCAGGGTCAGGGACAGGGTCAGGGACAGGGACAGGGACAGGGACAGGGTCAGGCTTGCGGCTGTAGTTGGGTGGGGAGTGGGGGAGCCCTGTGAGGGTCTGCTGATGCAGATACTGACTGATAACACTGACACGGTGAAGGGTGGAGACAGTGCTCTCTGACAAACCCATTCTCCAGGGCCCCATCTCCTTCCAGATGAGCTCAGTGATCCCAGCGCCTATCTGGGTGAGTATATCAGACAATTCCCAGCTGTTTCCGGAGTCAGGAAGGATTGCCTCTGGATGGAAGGCAGCAGGCTGAAACTCAGAACAACAGGAATGACGGTGAGCGTGCTGGAATGGAGAGGAGAGGGGGGGATTTACCCTAACCTGAGTTTGTCAGACACAGCCCCCCCCTGCCCACAATAGGAGTGGGCCTCGCTGGCAGGTTCCGACTCTCTGGACCGTGAGGCCAGTGGGAATGGGAAGGAACTCGCCTCTCACCTTGCTGGTTCTGCTATCATACAGGCGGATTTGCCGGTCCTTTCCTGCTGTAGCATACACATTCCCATCGCAGCAGAAATCCAAGGCATGAATCTCATTGTCCTCCTCTAAGACAGAAGGAAAGGCAGGATAAAATCCAGCTGTGAAGGTGACCTGAGGCAGGCAAGGAGGGAAGGAGGGAGGGAGGGAGGGAGAGAGGGAGGGAGGCAGGCAGGCAGGGAGGGAGGAAGGCAAGGAGGGAGGGAGAGAGACAGGGAGGGAGGGATGCAGGGAGGCAGGCAGGGAGGCAGTGAGGCAGGCAGGCAGGCAGGCAGTGAGGCAGGGAGGCAGGCAGGCAGGCAGGCAGGGAGGCAGGCAGGGAGGCAGGCAGGGAGGCAGTGAGGCAGGCAGGCAGGGAGGCAGGCAGGCAGGGAGGCAAGCAGGGAGGCAGTGAGGCAGGCAAGCAGGGAGGCAGGCAGGGAGAGAGGAAGGGAGAGAGGCAAGGAGGGAGGCAGTGAGGCAGGCAGGCAGGGAGGCAGGGAGAGAGGAAGGGAGAGAGGCAGGGAGGGAGGGAGGCAGAGAGGGAGGTAGGGAGGGAGGCAGGTGGCAGGCAGGCAAGGAGGCAGGCAGGGAGGCAGGCAGGCAAGCAGGGAGGCAGGCAGGCAAGCAGGGAGGCAGTGAGGCAGGCAGGGAGGGAGGGAGGCAGGGGGCCAGGCAGACATGGAGGGAGATAGGGAGGGAGGTAGACAGGGAGGCAGGCAGGAAGGCAGGGAGGGAGGCTGGAGGACTGGAGCGAACACGAGTGAGAGAGGGGATAGCAGCAGGAGCAGCAGCACCAGTAGGAGCACCAGCACCAGTAGGAGCACCAGCACCACCAGCAGCAGGAGCAGCAGCACCAGCAGCACCACCAGCAGCAGGAGCAGCAGCACCAGCACTACCAGCAGGAGCAGGAGCAGCACCAGCAGAAGCACCAGCACCACCAGCAGGTGCAGCACCAGCACTCCCAGCAGAAGCACCAGCAGCAGGAGCAGCACCAGCAGGAGCAGCAGCAGCACCAGCAGGAGCAGCACCAGCAGCACCACCAGCAGCAGTGACCCAAGGCTGTCACCTGGATAACCACTGGTGTGACCTGACCCCGCTACCCCACTGCCCCATTGACAAGCTCAGCTGTGGGAGCTTTGCTGCTGGTTGGTTGGGGTTCTCTGAGATGGAAAGGAAGCACACCTTCCATCCAGGGACTCCACCTACACTTCCCACTGCCGGGGAAGGCTGCCAAAGAGCCACACAGTCGGGAATGGTCTCCTCCTCCCTGCTCCGGCATGAACCAGGAAAACATTACACTGAGTAATCATCAACCTAACCCAGATGTTGCTTCAGTGCACCTCCCGTGCAGTGTAACCCTGTCCCCCTGGCTCGGTCCCAGCGCCCGATCACCTGTACCCTGGCTCTGTCCCAGCCCCCAATCACCTGTACGGCCCCGTGTCTATGATCCGCCTGTACTGCCTATACTTTGGTACATGTGACTACAGTACATCAAATCTTGCCTGATACATCCTCCAGTCCCACCATCACCCTCTCCAACAGTTCATTCCAACCTCTCCAACCTTGATGGACTGAGGAGAGGAGGGCTGAGTGACTTGGAGTGAGGGCGGAGGGGGCTGAGAGGGAGTGGGGGGCAGGAGAGAGAGAGAGAGAGTGAGTGCCGGGGGGCGGGGGCGAAAGAGTGAGGGCGGGGGGGTGAGAGAGAGAGTGAGTGCGGGGAGGAAGAGCGTGAGGGAGGGGGGGTGAGAGAGAGTGAGGGCGGGGGGGGGTGAGAGAGTGAGGGCGGGGGGGTGAGAGAGTGAGTGCGGGGAGGAAGAGCGTGAGGGCGGGGGTGAGGGAGAGAGTGAGGGCGGGGGGTGAGGGAGAGAGTGAGGGCGGGGGTGAGAGAGAGAGTGAGGGTGGGGGTTGAGAGAGTGGGGGCAGGGGGGTGAGAGAGAGTGAGGACAGGGGAGTGGGGGAGAGAGAGTGAGGGTGGGGGAGAGAGAGTGGGAGGTGAGAGAGAGTGAGGATGCGGGAGTGGGGGAGAGAGTGACAGCGGGGGAAGTGGGGTGAGAGAGTGAGGGTGGGGGGACTGGGGGGAGAGAGTGAGGCCGGGGGAGTGGGGTGAGAGAGAGTGAGGGCAGGGGGTGGGGGGAGAGAGGGCGGGGGGAGTGCGGGGAGAGAGAGTGAGGGCGGGGGGTGAGGGAGAGAGTGAGGGCGGGGGTGAGAGAGAGAGTGAGGGCAGGGGGGTGAGAGAGAGTGAGGACGGGGGAGTGGGGGAGAGAGAGTGAGGGCGGGGGGAGTGGGGTGAGAGAGAGTGAGGGCGGGGGGAGTGGGTGGAGAGAGAGTGAGGGCGGGGGGAGAGAGAGAGAGTGACAGCGGGGGAAGTGGGGTGAGAGAGTGAGGGTGGGGGGCCTGGGGGGAGAGAGTGAGGGTGGGGGGACTGGGGGAAGAGAGTGAGGCGGGGGGGAGAGAGAGTGAGGGCGGGGGGAGTGGGGGGAGAGAGAGTGAGGGCGGGGGGGAGAGAGAGAGAGAGTGACAGCGGGGGAAGTGGGGTGAGAGAGTGAGGGTGGGGGCCTGGGGGGAGAGAGTGAGGGTGGGGGGACTGGGGGAAGAGAGTGAGGCGGGGGGGGAGAGAGAGTGAGGGTGGGGGGAGTGGGGTGAGAGAGAGTGAGGGCGGGGGAGTGGGGCGAGAGAGAGTGAGGGCAGGGGGTGGGGGGAGAGTGAGGGCGGGGTGGTGCGGGGGAGAGAGTGAGGGGGGGGGGAGAGAGAGTGAGGGTGGGGGGACTGGGGGAAGAGAGTGAGGCCGGGGGGGAGAGAGAGTGAGGGCGGGGGAGTGGGGTGAGAGAGAGTGAGGGCAGGGGGTGGGGGGAGAGTGAGGGCGGGGGGAGTGGGGGGAGAGAGTGAGGGCAGGGGGTGGGGGAGAGTGAGGGCGGGGGGAGTGGGGGAGAGAGAGTGAGAGCGGGGGAGTGGGACGAGAGAGAGTGAGCGTGGGGGAGTGGGGGGAGAAAGAGTGAGGGCGGGGGTGGGGGGAGAGTGAGGGCGGGGGGAGAGTGAGGGGGGGGGGAGTGCGGGGAGAGAGAGTGAGGGCGGGGGGAGAGAGAGTGAGGGTGGGGGGAGTGGGGTGAGAGAGAGTGAGGGTGGGAGAGTGGGGGGAGAGAGTGAGAGCGGGAGAGTGGGGGGAGAGACAATGAGGGCGGGGTGAGAGAGAGTGGGAGGTGCGAGAGAGTGAGGATGGGGGAGTGGGGGAGAAAGAGTGAGGGCGGGGGAGAGAGAGTGAGGGCAGGGGAGAGAGAGTGAGGGCGGGGGCAGTGGGGTGAGAGAGAGAGAGTGAGGGCAGGGGAGAGGGGGAGAGAGAGTGAGGGCAGGGGGAGTGAGGGGAGAGACACAGTGAGGGCGGGGGGAATGGGGGGAGAGAGTGAGAGGCGGGGGAGTGGGGTGAGAGAGTGAGGGCGGGGGAAGTGGGGGAGAGAGAGGAGGGCGGGGAGAGTGGGGGGATAGAGAGAGAGGGTGGGGGGGGTGAGAGAGTGAGGGCTGAGGGAGTGGGGCGAGGGAGTGTGAGGGCAGGGGTGAGAGAGAATGGGGGGAGAGAGTGAGGGTGGGGGGGTGGGGGGTGAGAGAGTGAGGGCGGGGGGGTGTGGGGTGAGAGAGAGTGAGGGCGGGGGAGTGGGGGAGAGAGAGTGAGGGTGGGGGAGTGGAGGGAGAGAGACTGAGGGCGGAGTGAGTGGGGGGATAGAGAGAGAGGGCGGGGGGTTGAGAGAGTGAGGGCGGGGGGGTGGGAGAGTGAGGGGAGAGAGAGAGTGAGGGCGGGGGAGTTGTGGGAGAGAGAGTGAGGCGGGAGGAATGGGGGGTGAGAGAGAGTCAGGGCGGATGGTGTGGGGTGAGAGAGAGTGAGGGCGGGAGGAGAGAGAGTGAGGGTGGGGGAGTGGGTGAGAGAGAGTGAGGGTGGGGGAGTGGAGGGAGAGAGACTGAGGGCGGGGTGGGTGGGGTGAGAGAGAGTGAGGGCGGGGGGAGAGAGAGTGAGGGAGGGGAAGTGGGGGAGAGAGTGAGGGCGGAGGGAGTGAGGAGGGGGAAGAGTGAGGATGGGGTGGGGTGGAGTGGGAAAGAGAGGGGAAGAGACAGAGGGGGGAGTGTGAGAGAGAGGTGGGGGGAGAGGGTGAGGAGGAAGGCAGAGGAGTGAAGACAGAGGAGTAAAGAGAGAGAGACAGGGAGAGTAACAAGGCCAGGAGACTCTCCCGGGGAGTATTGAGAAGGGAAAGGCGCCCCTGGCCTTTGGTGCTCCTGTCCGGGCGCGGCCTTCACTCGGGTTAGTTGGGCGGGTGTACGGAGGTGCCTTCATCCTGGTCTCTGTGCTAGGCCGGTGTAGAGTCTCCCCTCCCTGTCCCTCTGTATGACCAGGTGGGGGATGGAGTTACAGGAAGCCCCACACTGTACCGGTGATGGTTACAGCTTGCCAGCCAGTATCGGTGTTGTAGACCGAGATGATGCCGTCAGCCCCAGCGGTCACAAGGATGTTGGAGTGCTTCGGGAAGTAACTCATCGCTGTCACAGCCTGTCGTGCCCTGTGGCCTGGAGAGAGCTCACGGATCACTGTCCCTGTCTCCGGGTTCAGAACCTGCACGGACAGCCAGGAAAACGGGAAAGGGGTCAGACATTCCGCAAGGAACTTCCCGAGAACTCGGCGACGGGTCTGATCCATGTCAGAGGCCAGACGCTGCTCTGGGAGTGAGAGTGAGAGTGCCTTCCGTGACCCAGCAATGGAGGAGTGTTTCCATGCTGGGAATGCTGGGCTGGGATGTGGGGATGAACACGGAGCCCTTACCTGAACAGCTCCGTTTCCAAAGCCGACGGCGAGCTGCTGGGCGTCCCGACTGAAGCAGATACTGTAGATCCCGTAGGGGTCCTTGCTGAGGTAGACCTGCTGTCGGATACACAGCTCAGGGCCTGGGCTCGGGGCCAACTCTCCCACCTTCAGGAGGGCTTCTTTCAGCTTCCGACCCGCCATCACCCACACCGACTGCACGGGGGGGGGGGGGGGGGGGGGGGGGGGGAGGGGAGGGAGGGGGGAGAGAGGGTGTGAGTGAGGGAGGGGGAGAGGGGAGTGAGGGTGAGGGGAGTTAGTGAGGGAGGGGAAGCGAGGGCGAGGGGAAAGAGGGCGAGGGGAGTGAGGGCGAGGGGAGTGAGGGAGAGGGGAGTGAGTGAGGAGGGGGGAGAGGGGAACAGAAGTGAGTCGGTCAGGTTGGGGTTTGACCCCTGCACTCCCACTGATGAGGATCCTCGATTTCCTTCCCAGTTCTCCACCCTCCATCAGGATATTACACTTCACCGTGACCACCCCCTCACACCCCCACTTACCCCCGGAGGGCACAGACCCCTCTGATAGGGGACACAGACCCCCCGAAATCACAGACCCCTCTGATAGGGAACACTCGGGGACACAGACCCCCCCAAAATCACAGACCCCTCTGATAGGAAATACTCGGGGTCACAGACCCCCCCGAAATCACAGACCCCTCTGATAGGGAACACTCGGGGGGACAGACCCCCCCGAAATCACAGACCCCTCTGATAGGGAACACTCGGGGGGACAGACCCCCCCGAAATCACAGACCCCTCTGATAGGGAACACTCGGGGGCACAGACCCCCCCCCCCCCCCGAAATCACAGACCCCTCTGATAGGGAACACTCGGGGGGACAGACCCCCCCGAAATCACAGACCCCTCTGATAGGGAACACTCGGGGACACAGACCCCCCCGAAATCACAGACCCCTCTGATAGGGAACACTCGGGGACACAGACCCCCCCGAAATCACAGACCCCTCTGATAGGAAACACTCGGGGGCACAGACCCCCCCGAAATCACAGACCACTCTGATAGGGAACACTTTGGGGCACAGACCCCCCCGAAATCACAGACCCCTCTGATAGGGAACACTCGGGGACACAGACCCCCCCCCCCCCCCCCCGAAATCACAGACCCCTCTGATAGGGAACACTCGGGGGCACAGACCCCCCCGAAATCCCAGACCCCTCTGATAGGGAACACTGGGGGACACAGACCCCCCCCGAAATCCCAGACCCCTCTGATAGGAAACACTCGGGGGCACAGACCCCCCCCCCCGAAATCACAGACCCCTCTGATAGGAAACACTCGGGGGCACAGACCCCCCCGAAATCACAGACCCCTCTGATAGGGAACACTCGGGGACACAGACCCCCCCCCCCCCGAAATCACAGACCCCTCTGATAGGGAACACTGGGGGACACAGACCCCCCCAAAATCACAGACCCCTCTGATAGGGAACACTCAGGGGCACAGACCCCCCGAAATCACAGACCCCTCTGATAGGGAACACTCGGGGGCAGAGACCCCCCCCGAAATCACAGACCCCTCTGATAGGGAACACTCGGGGGGGCAGACCCCCCCGAAATCACAGACCCCTCTGATAGGGAACACTCGGGGGCAGAGACCCCCCCCCCGAAATCACAGACCCCTCTGATAGGGAACACTCGGGGGCACAGACCCCCCCCCCCGAAATCACAGACCCCTCTGATAGGGAACACTCGGGGGCACAGACCCCCCCCGAAATCACAGACCCTTCTGATAGGGAACACTCGGGGGCACAGACCCCCCCGAAATCACAGACCCCTCTGATAGGGAACACTGGGGGACACAGACCCCCCCAAAATCACAGACCCCTCTGATAGGGAACACTCGGGGGCACAGACCCCCCCCCCCCCCGAAATCACAGACCCCTCTGATAGGGAACACTCGGGGACACAGACCCCCCCGAAATCACAGACCCCTCTGATAGGGAACACTCGGGGGCAGAGACCCCCCCGAAATCACAGACCCCTCTGATAGGGAACACTCGGGGGCACAGACCCCCCCGAAATCACAGACCCCTCTGATAGGGAACACTCGGGGGCACAGATCCCGCCCCCCCCCGAAATCACAGACCCCTCTGATAGGGAACACTCACGGACACAGACCCCCCGAAATCACAGACCCCTCTGATAGGAAACACTCGGGGACACAGACCCCCCCCGAAATCACAGACCCCTCTAATAGGAAACACTCGGGGGGGCAGACCCCCCCGAAATCACAGACCCCTCTGATAGGAAACACTCGGGGGGGACAGACCCCCCTGAAATCACAGACCCCTCTGATAGGAAACACTCGGGGGGGACAGACCCCCCCGAAATCACAGACCCCTCTGATAGGAAACACTCGGGGGGGACAGACCCCCCCGAAATCACAGACCCCTCTGATAGGAAACCCTGCTCTCGGCTGGCCTGACCCACGAGCCCCCCCTGATGATCTGTGCCAAAGTCCCCAGTCTGGGTTCCCACACAACGGGAACCCTCCTTCCCTGGAGGTTCAGACCAAACAGCCCTTTATTCACATCGATCAGGGTCACCTTCCCTTTCCCATGACGCCGGCTCCATTTACATCCGGGGGCTGAGAGGTGAACGCACCCACGGTCCCCATCAGGATCAGCAAACAGCTCACAGTCCCAGCACTCACAGCCAGCGTCTGATCGCTATCCCATTCCCGGACAGACCCCCATCCAGACAGACCTTCCCGGACAGACCCCTCCCCAGACACTCCCCCATCCAGACAGACCTTCCCCGGACAGTCCCATTCCCGGACAGACCCCCATCCAGACAGACCTTCCCCGGACAGTCCCATTCCTGGACAGACCCCTCCCCGGACAGACCCCCATCCAGACAGACCTTCCCCGTACAGATCCTTCCCCGGACAGACCCCCATCCAGACAGACCTTCCCCGGACAGACCCCTCCCCGGACAGACCCCCATCCAGACAGACCTTCCCCGGACAGATCCTTCCCCAGACAGTCCGATTCCCAGACAGTCCCCCATCCACACAGACCTTCCCGGACAGACCCCTCCCCAGACACTCCCCCATCCAGACAGACCTTCCCCAGACAGTCCCATTCCCAGACAGAACCCCATCCAGACAGACCCCATCCAGACAGACCTTCCCCGGACAGTCCCATTCCCGGACAGACCCCCATCCAGACAGACCTTCCCCGGACAGTCCCATTCCTGGACAGACCCCTCCCCGGACAGACCCCCATCCAGACAGACCTTCCCCGGACAGACCCCCATCCAAACAGACCTTCCCCGGACAGACCCCTCCCCGGACAGGCCCCTCCCCGGACCGATCCCCATCCAGACAGACCTTCCCCGGACAGATCCTTCCCGGACAGACCCCTCCCTGGACAGTCCCCCATCCAGACAGACCCTCCCGGACAGTCCCATTCCCAGACAGACCCCCATCCAGACAGACCCCTCCCCGGACAGACCCCTCCCCGGACAGTCCCTCATCCAGACAGACCCTTCCCGGACAGACCCCTCCCCAGACACTCCCCCATCCAGACAGACCTTCCCCAGACAGTCCCATTCCCAGACAGAACCCCATCCAGACAGACCCCATCCAGACAGACCTTCCCCGGACAGTCCCATTCCCGGACAGACCCCCATCCAGACAGACCTTCCCCGGACAGTCCCATTCCTGGACAGACCCCTCCCCGGACAGACCCCCATCCAGACAGACCTTCCCCGGACAGACCCCCATCCAAACAGACCTTCCCCGGACAGACCCCTCCCCGGACAGGCCCCTCCCCGGACCGATCCCCATCCAGACAGACCTTCCCCGGACAGATCCTTCCCGGACAGACCCCTCCCTGGACAGTCCCCCATCCAGACAGACCCTCCCCGGACAGTCCCATTCCCAGACAGACCCCCATCCAGACAGACCCCTCCCCGGACAGACCCCTCCCCGGACAGTCCCTCATCCAGACAGACCCTTCCCGGACAGTCCCATTCCCAGACAGACCCCCATCCAGACAGACCCTCCCCGGACAGTCCCGTTCCCAGACAGTCCCCCATCCAGACAGACCTTCCCCGGACAGTCCCATTCCCAGACAGACCCCCATCCAGACAGACCCTCCCCGGACAGTCCCGTTCCCAGACAGTCCCCCATCCAGACAGACCTTCCCCGGACAGTCCCATTCCCAGACAGACCCCCATCCAGACAGACCTTCCCCGAACAGACCCTCCCCGGACAGACCTTCCCTGGACAGGCCCCTCCCCGGACAGTCCCCCATCCAGACAGACCCTACCCGGACAGTCCCATTCCCAAACAGACCCCCATCCAGACAGATCCTTCCCCGGACAGACGCCTCCCCGGACAGACCCCTCCCCGGACAATCCCATCCCCGGACAGATCCTTCCCCAGACAGACCCATCCCCGGACAGACCCCTCCCCGGATGGGCCCCATCCAGACAGACCTTCCCCGGACAGTCCCCTCCCCGGACAGTCCCTCCGGTCCGTGTCTGGGACAGTGTCCTGTGGTCAATGTCTGGGACAGGGGTCAGTGGTCAGTCTGGGACAGGGGGCTGTGGTCAGTGTCTGGGACAGGGGTCAGTGGTCAGTCTGGGACAGGGGACAGGGGTCAGTGTCTGGGACAGGGGCCTGTGGTCAGTGTCTGGGACAGGGGTCAGTGGTCAGTGTCTGGGACAGGGGTCAGGGGTCAGTGTCCGGGACAGGGGTATGTGGTCAGTGTCTGGGACAGGGGTCAGTGGTCAGACTGAGACAGGGGTCAGGGGTCAGTGTCTGGGACAGGTGTCAGTGGTCAGTCTGGGACAGGGGGCTGTGGTCAGTGTCTGGGACAGGGGTCAGTGTCTGGGACAGGGGTCTGTGGTCAGTGTCTGGGACAGGGGTCAGTGGTCAGTCTGAGACAGGGGTCAGGGGTCAGTGTCTGGGACAGGTGTCAGTGGTCCGTCTGGGACAGGGGGCTGTGGTCAGTGTCTGGGACAGGGGTCAGGGGTCAATCTGGGACAGGGGTCAGGGGTCAGTGTCTGGGACAGGTGTCAGTTGTCAGTCTGAGACAGGGGTCAGGGGTCAGTGTCTGGGACAGGTGTCAGTGGTCAGTCTGGGACAGGGGCCTGTGGTCAGTCTGGGACAGGGGGCTGTGGTCAGTGTCTGGGACAGGTGTCAGTGGTCAGTCTGGGACAGGGGTCTGTGGTCAGTGTTTGGGACAGGGGGCTGTGGTCAGTGTCTGGGACTGGGGACAGGGGTCAGTCTGGAACAGGGGTCAGGGGTCAGTCTGGAACAGGGGTCAGTGTCTGGGACTGGGGACAGGGGTCAGTGTCTGGGACAGGGGTCAGGGGTCAGTGTCCGGGGTCGAACCTCTCTCCGGACTCTCCCATCACGTGGCGGCGACTGACCGTTGGAATATCCGCGCATGCGCGTCCCCGGGAAAAAGGGGGATGGTGCGCATGCGCAGCCCGCTCCAGGTATCAGCACGTGCAGCTCCCGGGACAGACTGAGACTGCGATGGGAGTGTGCACTGACCCGGGACAGGCTGCTCCCTGTCACTGAGACTGCGATGGGAGCGTGCACTGACCCGGGACAGGCTGCTCCCTGTCACTGAGACTGCGATGGGAGTGTGCACTGTCCCGGGACAGGCTGCTCCCTGTCACTGAGACTGCGATGGGAGTGTGCACTGACCCGGGACAGGCTGCTCCCTGTCACTGAGACTGCGATGGGAGTGTGCACTGTCCCGGGACAGGCTGCTCCCTGTCACTGAGACTGCGATGGGAGTGTGCACTGACCCGGGACAGGCTGCTCCCTGTCACTGAGACTGCGATGGGAGTGTGCACTGACCCGGGACAGGCTGCTCCCTGTCACTGAGACTGCGATGGGAGTGTGCACTGTCCCGGGACAGGCTGCTCCCTGTCACTGAGACTGCGATGGGAGTGTGCACTGACCCGGGACAGGCTGCTCCCTGTCACTGAGACTGCGATGGGAGTGTGCACTGACCCGGGACAGGCTGCTCCCTGTCACTGAGACTGCGATGGGAGTGTGCACTGTCCCGGGACAGGCTGCTCCCTGTCACTGAGACTGCGATGGGAGTGTGCACTGACCCGGGACAGGCTGCTCCCTGTCACTGAGACTGCGATGGGAGTGTGCACTGACCCGGGACAGGCTGCTCCCTGTCACTGAGACTGCGATGGGAGTGTGCACTGACCCGGGACAGGCTGCTCCCTGTCACTGAGACTGCGATGGGAGTGTGCACTGACCCGGGACAGGCTGCTCCCTGTCACTGAGACTGCGGTGGGAGCGTGCACTGACCCGGGACAGGCTGCTCCCTGTCACTGAGACTGCGATGGGAGTGTGTACTGACCCGGGACAGGCTGCTCCCTGTCACTGAGACTGCGGTGGGAGCGTGCACTGACCCGGGACAGGCTGCTCCCTGTCACTGAGACTGCGATGGGTGTGTGCACTGACCCGGGACAGGCTGCTCCCTGTCACTGAGAATGCGGTGGGAGTGTGCACTGACCCGGGACAGGCTGCTCCCTGTCACTGAGACTGCGATGGGTGTGTGCACTGACCCGGGACAGGCTGCTCCCTGTCACTGAGAATGCGGTGGGAGTGTGCACTGACCCGGGACAGGCTGCTCCCTGTCACTGAGACTGCGATGGGAGTGTGCACTGACCCGGGACAGGCTGCTCCCTGTCACTGAGACTGCGATGGGAGTGTGCACTGTCCCGGGACAGGCTGCTCCCTGTCACTGAGACTGCGATGGGAGTGTGCACTGACCCGGGACAGGCTGCTCCCTGTCACTGAGACTGCGATGGGAGCGTGCACTGACCCGGGACAGGCTGCTCCCTGTCACTGAGACTGCGATGGGAGCGTGTACTGTCCCGGGACAGGCTGCTCCCTGTCACTGAGACTGCGATGGGAGCGTGCACTGACCCGGGACAGGCTGCTCCCTGTCACTGAGACTGCGATGGGAGCGTGTACTGTCCCGGGACAGGCTGCTCCCTGTCACTGAGACTGCGATGGGAGTGTGCACTGACCCGGGACAGGCTGCTCCCTGTCACTGAGACTGCGATGGGAGTGTGCACTGTCCCGGGACAGGCTGCTCCCTGTCACTGAGACTGCGATGGGAGTGTGCACTGACCAGGGACAGGCTGCTCCCTGTCACTGTGACTGCGATGGGAGCGTGCACTGACCCGGGACAGGCTGCTCCCTGTCACTGAGACTGCGATGGGAGCGTGCACTGACCCGGGACAGGCTGCTCCCTGTCACTGAGACTGCGATGGGAGTGTGCACTGACCCGGGACAGGCTGCTCCCTGTCACTGAGACTGCGATGGGAGTGTGCACTGACCCAGGACAGGCTGCTCCCTGTCACTGAGACTGCGATGGGAGTGTGCACTGTCCCGGGACAGGCTGCTCCCTGTCACTGAGACTGCGATGGGAGTGTGCACTGACCCGGGACAGGCTGCTCCCTGTCACTGAGACTGCGATGGGAGCGTGCACTGACCCGGGACAGGCTGCTCCCTGTCACTGAGACTGCGATGGGAGTGTGTACTGTCCCGGGACAGGCTGCTCCCTGTCACTGAGACTGCGATGGGAGTGTGCACTGACCCGGGACAGGCTGCTCCCTGTCACTGAGACTGCGATGGGAGTGTGCACTGACCCGGGACAGGCTGCTCCCTGTCACTGAGACTGCGATGGGAGCGTGCACTGTCCCGGGACAGGCTGCTCCCTGTCACTGAGACTGCGATGGGAGTGTGCACTGACCAGGGACAGGCTGCTCCCTGTCACTGTGACTGCGATGGGAGTGTGCACTGACCCGGGACAGGCTGCTCCCTGTCACTGAGACTGCGATGGGAGTGTGCACTGACCCGGGACAGGCTGCTCCCTGTCACTGAGACTGCGATGGGAGTGTGCATTGACCCGGGACAGGCTGCTCCCTGTCACTGAGACTGCGATGGGAGTGTGCACTGTCCCGGGACAGGCTGCTCCCTGTCACTGAGACTGCGATGGGAGTGTGCACTGTCCCGGGACAGGCTGCTCCCTGTCACGGAGACTGCGATGGGAGTGTGCACTGACCCGGGACAGGCTGCTCCCTGTCACCGAGACTGCGATGGGAGTGTGCACTGTCCCGGGACAGGCTGCTCCCTGTCACCGAGACTGCGATGGGAGTGTGCACTGACCCGGGACAGGCTGCTCCCTGTCACTGAGACTGCGATGGGAGTGTGCACTGTCCCGGGACAGGCTGCTCCCTGTCACCGAGACTGCGATGGGAGCGTGCACTGACCCGGGACAGGCTGCTCCCTGTCACCGAGACTGCGATGGGAGCGTGCACTGACCCGGGACAGGCTGCTCCCTGTCACTGAGACTGCGATGGGAGCGTGCACTGACCCGGGACAGGCTGCTCCCTGTCACTGAGACTGCGATGGGAGCGTGCACTGACCCGGGACAGGCTGCTCCCTGTCACTGAGACTGCGATGGGAGCGTGCACTGACCCGGGACAGGCTGCTCCCTGTCACTGAGACTGCGATGGGAGTGTGCACTGTCCCGGGACAGGCTGCTCCCTGTCACTGAGACTGCGATGGGAGTGTGCACTGTCCCGGGACAGGCTGCTCCCTGTCACTGAGACTGCGATGGGAGTGTGCACTGACCCGGGACAGGCTGCTCCCTGTCACTGAGACTGCGATGGGAGTGTGCACTGTCCCGGGACAGGCTGCTCCCCGTCACTGAGACTGCGATGGGAGTGTGCACTGTCCCGGGACAGGCTGCTCCCCGTCACTGAGACTGCGATGGGTGTGTGCACTGACCCGGGACAGGCTGCTCCCTGTCACTGAGACTGCGATGGGAGTGTGCACTGACCCGGGACAGGCTGCTCCCTGTCACTGAGACTGCGATGGGAGTGTGCACTGACCCGGGACAGGCTGCTCCCTGTCACTGAGACTGCGATGGGAGTGTGCACTGACCCGGGACAGGCTGCTCCCTGTCACTGAGACTGCGATGGGAGTGTGCACTGACCCGGGACAGGCTGCTCCCTGTCACTGAGACTGCGATGGGAGTGTGCACTGACCCGGGACAGGCTGCTCCCTGTCACTGAGAATGCGGTGGGAGTGTGCACTGACCCGGGACAGGCTGCTCCCTGTCACTGAGACTGCGGTGGGAGTGTGCACTGACCCGGGACAGGCTGCTCCCTGTCACTGAGACTGCGATGGGAGTGTGCACTGACCCGGGACAGGCTGCTCCCTGTCACCGAGACTGCGATGGGAGTGTGCACTGTCCCGGGACAGGCTGCTCCCTGTCACCGAGACTGCGATGGGAGTGTGCACTGACCCGGGACAGGCTGCTCCCTGTCACTGAGACTGCGATGGGAGTGTGCACTGTCCCGGGACAGGCTGCTCCCTGTCACCGAGACTGCGATGGGAGCGTGCACTGACCCGGGACAGGCTGCTCCCTGTCACCGAGACTGCGATGGGAGCGTGCACTGACCCGGGACAGGCTGCTCCCTGTCACTGAGACTGCGATGGGAGCGTGCACTGACCCGGGACAGGCTGCTCCCTGTCACTGAGACTGCGATGGGAGCGTGCACTGACCCGGGACAGGCTGCTCCCTGTCACTGAGACTGCGATGGGAGCGTGCACTGACCCGGGACAGGCTGCTCCCTGTCACTGAGACTGCGATGGGAGCGTGCACTGTCCCGGGACAGGCTGCTCCCTGTCACTGAGACTGCGATGGGAGTGTGCACTGTCCCGGGACAGGCTGCTCCCTGTCACTGAGACTGCGATGGGAGTGTGCACTGACCCGGGACAGGCTGCTCCCTGTCACTGAGACTGCGATGGGAGTGTGCACTGTCCCGGGACAGGCTGCTCCCTGTCACTGAGACTGCGATGGGAGTGTGCACTGACCCGGGACAGGCTGCTCCCTGTCACTGAGACTGCGATGGGAGCGTGCACTGACCCGGGACAGGCTGCTCCCTGTCACTGAGACTGCGATGGGAGTGTGTACTGTCCCGGGACAGGCTGCTCCCTGTCACTGAGACTGCGATGGGAGTGTGCACTGACCCGGGACAGGCTGCTCCCTGTCACTGAGACTGCGATGGGAGCGTGCACTGTCCCGGGACAGGCTGCTCCCTGTCACTGAGACTGCGATGGGAGTGTGCACTGACCAGGGACAGGCTGCTCCCTGTCACTGTGACTGCGATGGGAGTGTGCACTGACCCGGGACAGGCTGCTCCCTGTCACTGAGATTGCGATGGGAGTGTGCACTGACCCGGGACAGGCTGCTCCCTGTCACTGAGACTGCGATGGGAGCGTGCACTGACCCGGGACAGGCTGCTCCCTGTCACTGAGACTGCGATGGGAGCGTGCACTGACCCGGGACAGGCTGCTCCCTGTCACTGAGACTGCGATGGGAGCGTGCACTGACCCGGGACAGGCTGCTCCCTGTCACTGAGACTGCGATGGGAGCGTGCACTGACCCGGGACAGGCTGCTCCCTGTCACTGAGACTGCGATGGGAGCGTGCACTGACCCGGGACAGGCTGCTCCCTGTCACTGAGACTGCGATGGGAGCGTGCACTGACCCGGGACAGGCTGCTCCCTGTCACTGAGACTGCGATGGGAGCGTGCACTGACCCGGGACAGGCTGCTCCCTGTCACTGAGACTGCGATGGGAGCGTGCACTGACCCGGGACAGGCTGCTCCCTGTCACTGAGACTGCGATGGGAGCGTGCACTGACCCGGGACAGGCTGCTCCCTGTCACTGAGACTGCGATGGGAGCGTGCACTGACCCGGGACAGGCTGCTCCCTGTCACTGAGAATGCGATGGGAGCGTGCACTGACCCGGGACAGGCTGCTCCCTGTCACTGAGACTGCGATGGGAGCGTGCACTGACCCGGGACAGGCTGCTCCCTGTCACTGAGACTGCGATGGGAGCGTGCACTGACCCGGGACAGGCTGCTCCCTGTCACTGAGACTGCGATGGGAGCGTGCACTGTCCCGGGACAGGCTGCTCCCTGTCACTGAGACTGCGATGGGAGTGTGCACTGTCCCGGGACAGGCTGCTCCCTGTCACTGAGACTGCGATGGGAGTGTGCACTGACCCGGGACAGGCTGCTCCCTGTCACTGAGACTGCGATGGGAGTGTGCACTGACCCGGGACAGGCTGCTCCCTGTCACTGAGACTGCGATGGGAGTGTGCACTGTCCCGGGACAGGCTGCTCCCTGTCACTGAGACTGCGATGGGAGTGTGCACTGACCCGGGACAGGCTGCTCCCTGTCACTGAGACTGCGATGGGAGCGTGCACTGACCCGGGACAGGCTGCTCCCTGTCACTGAGACTGCGATGGGAGTGTGTACTGTCCCGGGACAGGCTGCTTCCTGTCACTGAGACTGCGATGGGAGTGTGCACTGACCCGGGACAGGCTGCTCCCTGTCACTGAGACTGCGATGGGAGTGTGCACTGACCCGGGACAGGCTGCTCCCTGTCACTGAGACTGCGATGGGAGCGTGCACTGTCCCGGGACAGGCTGCTCCCTGTCACTGAGACTGCGATGGGAGTGTGCACTGACCAGGGACAGGCTGCTCCCTGTCACTGTGACTGCGATGGGAGTGTGCACTGACCCGGGACAGGCTGCTCCCTGTCACTGAGATTGCGATGGGAGTGTGCACTGACCCGGGACAGGCTGCTCCCTGTCACTGAGACTGCGATGGGAGTGTGCACTGACCCGGGACAGGCTGCTCCCTGTCACTGAGACTGCGATGGGAGTGTCACTGACCCGGGACAGGCTGCTCCCTGTCACTGAGACTGCGATGGGAGCGTGCACTGACCCGGGACAGGCTGCTCCCTGTCACTGAGACTGCGATGGGAGCGTGCACTGACCCGGGACAGGCTGCTCCCTGTCACTGAGACTGCGATGGGAGCGTGCACTGTCCCGGGACAGGCTGCTCCCTGTCACTGAGACTGCGATGGGAGTGTGCACTGACCAGGGACAGGCTGCTCCCTGTCACTGAGACTGCGATGGGAGTGTGCACTGACCCGGGACAGGCTGCTCCCTGTCACTGAGACTGCGATGGGAGCGTGCACTGACCCGGGACAGGCTGCTCCCTGTCACTGAGACTGCGATGGGAGCGTGCACTGACCCGGGACAGGCTGCTCCCTGTCACTGAGACTGCGATGGGAGTGTGCACTGTCCCGGGACAGGCTGCTCCCTGTCACTGAGACTGCGATGGGAGTGTGCACTGACCCGGGACAGGCTGCTCCCTGTCACTGAGACTGCGATGGGAGTGTGCACTGACCCGGGACAGGCTGCTCCCTGTCACTGAGACTGCGATGGGAGTGTGCACTGTCCCGGGACAGGCTGCTCCCCGTCACTGAGACTGCGATGGGTGTGTGCACTGACCCGGGACAGGCTGCTCCCCGTCACTGAGACTGCGATGGGAGTGTGTACTGACCCGGGACAGGCTGCTCCCTGTCACTGAGACTGCGATGGGAGTGTGCACTGACCCGGGACAGGCTGCTCCCTGTCACTGAGACTGCGATGGGAGTGTGCACTGACCCGGGACAGGCTGCTCCCTGTCACTGAGACTGCGATGGGAGTGTGCACTGACCCGGGACAGGCTGCTCCCTGTCACTGAGACTGCGATGGGAGTGTGCACTGACCCGGGACAGGCTGCTCCCTGTCACTGAGACTGCGATGGGAGTGTGCACTGACCCGGGACAGGCTGCTCCCTGTCACTGAGACTGCGATGGGAGTGTGCACTGACCCGGGACAGGCTGCTCCCTGTCACTGAGACTGCGATGGGAGTGTGCACTGTCCCGGGACAGGCTGCTCCCTGTCACTGAGACTGCGATGGGAGTGTGCACTGTCCCGGGACAGGCTGCTCCCTGTCACTGAGACTGCGATGGGAGTGTGCACTGACCCGGGACAGGCTGCTCCCTGTCACTGAGACTGCGATGGGAGTGTGCACTGTCCCGGGACAGGCTGCTCCCTGTCACTGAAACTGCGATGGGAGTGTGCACTGACCCGGGACAGGCTGCTCCCTGTCACTGAGACTGCGATGGGAGCGTGCACTGACCCGGGACAGGCTGCTCCCTGTCACTGAGACTGCGATGGGAGCGTGCACTGACCCGGGACAGGCTGCTCCCTGTCACTGAGACTGCGATGGGAGCGTGCACTGACCCGGGACAGGCTGCTCCCTGTCACTGAGACTGCGATGGGAGTGTGCACTGTCCCGGGACAGGCTGCTCCCTGTCACTGAGACTGCGATGGGAGTGTGCACTGACCCGGGACAGGCTGCTCCCTGTCACTGAGACTGCGATGGGAGTGTGCACTGATCCGGGACAGGCTGCTCCCTGTCACTGAGACTGCGATGGGAGTGTGCACTGTCCCGGGACAGGCTGCTCCCTGTCACTGAGACTGCGATGGGAGTGTGCACTGACCCGGGACAGGCTGCTCCCTGTCACTGAGACTGCGATGGGAGCGTGCACTGACCCGGGACAGGCTGCTCCCTGTCACTGAGACTGCGATGGGAGCGTGCACTGTCCCGGGACAGGCTGCTCCCTGTCACTGAGACTGCGATGGGAGTGTGCACTGACCCGGGACAGGCTGCTCCCTGTCACTGAGACTGCGATGGGAGTGTGCACTGACCCGGGACAGGCTGCTCCCTGTCACTGAGACTGCGATGGGAGTGTGCACTGACCCGGGACAGGCTGCTCCCTGTCACTGAGACTGCGATGGGAGCGTGCACTGTCCCGGGACAGGCTGCTCCCTGTCACTGAGACTGCGATGGGAGTGTGCACTGACCAGGGACAGGCTGCTCCCTGTCACTGTGACTGCGATGGGAGTGTGCACTGACCCGGGACAGGCTGCTCCCTGTCACTGAGATTGCGATGGGAGTGTGCACTGACCCGGGACAGGCTGCTCCCTGTCACTGAGACTGCGATGGGAGTGTGCACTGACCCGGGACAGGCTGCTCCCTGTCACTGAGACTGCGATGGGAGCGTGCACTGACCCGGGACAGGCTGCTCCCTGTCACTGAGACTGCGATGGGAGCGTGCACTGACCCGGGACAGGCTGCTCCCTGTCACTGAGACTGCGATGGGAGTGTGCACTGACCCGGGACAGGCTGCTCCCTGTCACTGAGACTGCGATGGGAGTGTGCACTGACCCGGGACAGGCTGCTCCCTGTCACTGAGACTGCGATGGGAGTGTGCACTGACCCGGGACAGGCTGCTCCCTGTCACTGAGACTGCGATGGGAGCGTGCACTGACCCGGGACAGGCTGCTCCCTGTCACTGAGACTGCGATGGGAGCGTGCACTGACCCGGGACAGGCTGCTCCCTGTCACTGAGACTGCGATGGGAGCGTGCACTGACCCGGGACAGGCTGCTCCCTGTCACTGAGACTGCGATGGGAGTGTGCACTGACCAGGGACAGGCTGCTCCCTGTCACTGTGACTGCGATGGGAGTGTGCACTGACCCGGGACAGGCTGCTCCCTGTCACTGAGATTGCGATGGGAGTGTGCACTGACCCGGGACAGGCTGCTCCCTGTCACTGAGACTGCGATGGGAGTGTGCACTGACCCGGGACAGGCTGCTCCCTGTCACTGAGACTGCGATGGGAGCGTGCACTGACCCGGGACAGGCTGCTCCCTGTCACTGAGACTGCGATGGGAGCGTGCACTGACCCGGGACAGGCTGCTCCCTGTCACTGAGACTGCGATGGGAGCGTGCACTGACCCGGGACAGGCTGCTCCCTGTCACTGAGACTGCGATGGGAGCGTGCACTGACCCGGGACAGGCTGCTCCCTGTCACTGAGACTGCGATGGGAGCGTGCACTGACCCGGGACAGGCTGCTCCCTGTCACTGAGACTGCGATGGGAGCGTGCACTGACCCGGGACAGGCTGCTCCCTGTCACTGAGACTGCGATGGGAGCGTGCACTGACCCGGGACAGGCTGCTCCCTGTCACTGAGACTGCGATGGGAGCGTGCACTGACCCGGGACAGGCTGCTCCCTGTCACTGAGACTGCGATGGGAGCGTGCACTGACCCGGGACAGGCTGCTCCCTGTCACTGAGACTGCGATGGGAGCGTGCACTGACCCGGGACAGGCTGCTCCCTGTCACTGAGACTGCTATGGGAGCGTGCACTGACCCGGGACAGGCTGCTCCCTGTCACTGAGACTGCGATGGGAGTGTGCACTGACCCGGGACAGGCTGCTCCCTGTCACTGAGACTGCGATGGGAGTGTGCACTGACCCGGGACAGGCTGCTCCCTGTCACTGAGACTGCTATGGGAGTGTGCACTGACCCGGGACAGGCTGCTCCCTGTCACTGAGACTGCGATGGGAGTGTGCACTGACCCGGGACAGGCTGCTCCCTGTCACTGAGACTGCGATGGGAGTGTGCACTGACCCGGGACAGGCTGCTCCCTGTCACTGAGACTGCGATGGGAGTGTGCACTGACCCGGGACAGGCTGCTCCCTGTCACTGAGACTGCGATGGGAGTGTGCACTGACCCGGGACAGGCTGCTCCCTGTCACTGAGACTGCGATGGGAGTGTGCACTGACCCGGGACAGGCTGCTCCCTGTCACTGAGACTGCGATGGGAGTGTGCACTGACCCGGGACAGGCTGCTCCCTGTCACTGAGACTGCGATGGGAGTGTGCACTGACCCGGGACAGGCTGCTCCCTGTCACTGAGACTGCGATGGGAGTGTGTACTGACCCGGGACAGGCTGCTCCCTGTCACTGAGACTGCGATGGGAGTGTGTACTGACCCGGGACAGGCTGCTCCCTGTCACTGAGACTGCGATGGGAGTGTGTACTGACCCGGGACAGGCTGCTCCCGGGACAGACTGAGAATGCGATGGGAGTGTGCACTGACCCGGGACAGGCTGCTCCCTGTCACTGAGACTGCGATGGGAGTGTGCACTGACCCGGGACAGGCTGCTCCCTGTCACTGAGACTGCGATGGGAGTGTGCACTGACCCGGGACAGGCTGCTCCCTGTCACTGAGACTGCGATGGGAGTGTGCACTGACCCGGGACAGGCTGCTCCCTGTCACTGAGACTGCGATGGGAGTGTGTACTGTCCCGGGACAGGCTGCTCCCTGTCACTGAGACTGCGATGGGAGTGTGCACTGACCCGGGACAGGCTGCTCCCTGTCACTGAGACTGCGATGGGAGTGTGCACTGACCCGGGACAGGCTGCTCCCTGTCACTGAGACTGCGATGGGAGTGTGTACTGTCCCGGGACAGGCTGCTCCCTGTCACTGAGACTGCGATGGGAGTGTGCACTGACCCGGGACAGGCTGCTCCCTGTCACTGAGACTGCGATGGGAGTGTGCACTGACCCGGGACAGGCTGCTCCCTGTCACTGAGACTGCGATGGGAGTGTGCACTGACCCGGGACAGGCTGCTCCCTGTCACTGAGACTGCGATGGGAGTGTGTACTGTCCCGGGACAGGCTGCTCCCTGTCACTGAGACTGCGATGGGAGTGTGCACTGACCCGGGACAGGCTGCTCCCTGTCACTGAGACTGCGATGGGAGTGTGCACTGACCCGGGACGGGCTGCTCCCTGTCACTGAGACTGCGATGGGAGTGTGCACTGACCCGGGACGGGCTGCTCCCTGTCACTGAGACTGCGGTGGGAGTGTGCACTGACCCGGGACGGGCTGCTCCCTGTCACTGAGACTGCGGTGGGAGTGTGCACTGACCCGGGACGGGCTGCTCCCTGTCACTGAGACTGCGGTGGGAGTGTGCACTGTCCCGGGACAGGCTGCTCTCTGTCACTGAGACTGCGATGGGAGTGTGCACTGACCCGGGACAGGCTGCTCCCTGTCACTGAGACTGCGATGGGAGTGTGAACTGACCCGGGACAGGCTGCTCCCCGTCACTGAGACTGCGATGGGTGTGTGCACTGACCCGGGACAGGCTGCTCCCTGTCACTGAGACTGCGATGGGAGTGTGCACTGACCCGGGACAGGCTGCTCCCGGGACAGACTGAGACTGCGATGGGAGTGTGCACTGACCCGGGACAGGCTGCTCCCTGTCACTGAGACTGCGATGGGAGTGTGCACTGACCCGGGACAGGCTGCTCCCTGTCACTGAGACTGCGATGGGAGTGTGCACTGACCCGGGACAGGCTGCTCCCGGGACAGACTGAGACTGCGATGGGAGTGTGCACTGACCCGGGACAGGCTGCTCCCTGTCACTGAGACTGCGATGGGAGTGTGCACTGACCCGGGACAGGCTGCTCCCTGTCACTGAGACTGCGATGGGAGTGTGCACTGACCCGGGACAGGCTGCTCCCTGTCACTGAGACTGCGATGGGAGTGTGCACTGACCCGGGACAGGCTGCTCCCTGTCACTGAGACTGCGATGGGAGTGTGCACTGACCCGGGACAGGCTGCTCCCTGTCACTGAGACTGCGATGGGAGTGTGCACTGACCCGGGACAGGCTGCTCCCTGTCACTGAGACTGCGATGGGAGTGTGCACTGACCCGGGACAGGCTGCTCCCTGTCACTGAGACTGCGATGGGAGTGTGCACTGACCCGGGACAGGCTGCTCCCTGTCACTGAGACTGCGGTGGGAGTGTGTACTGACCCGGGACAGGCTGCTCCCTGTCACTGAGACTGCGATGGGAGTGTGTACTGACCCGGGACAGTCTGTTCCCCGTCACTGAGACTGCGATGGGAGTGTGCACTGACCCGGGACAGGCTGCTCCCTGTCACTGAGACTGCGATGGGAGTGTGCACTGACCCGGGACAGGCTGCTCCCTGTCACTGAGACTGCGATGGGAGTGTGCACTGACCCGGGACAGGCTGCTCCCTGTCACTGAGACTGCGATGGGAGTGTGCACTGACCCGGGACAGGCTGCTCCCTGTCACTGAGACTGCGATGGGATTGTGCACTGACCCGGGACAGGCTGCTCCCTGTCACTGAGACTGCTATGGGAGCGTGCACTGACCCGGGACAGGCTGCTCCCTGTCACTGAGACTGCGATGGGAGCGTGCACTGACCCGGGACAGGCTGCTCCCTGTCACTGAGACTGCGATGGGAGCGTGCACTGACCCGGGACAGGCTGCTCCCTGTCACTGAGACTGCGATGGGAGCGTGCACTGTCCCGGGACAGGCTGCTCTCTGTCACTGAGACTGCGATGGGAGTGTGCACTGACCCGGGACAGGCTGCTCCCTGTCACTGAGACTGCGATGGGAGTGTGAACTGACCCGGGACAGGCTGCTCCCTGTCACTGAGACTGCGATGGGAGCGTGCACTGTCCCGGGACAGGCTGCTCCCCGTCACTGAGACTGCGATGGGTGTGTGCACTGACCCGGGACAGGCTGCTCCCCGTCACTGAGACTGCGATGGGAGTGTGTACTGACCCGGGACAGGCTGCTCCCTGTCACTGAGACTGCGATGGGAGTGTGCACTGACCCGGGACAGGCTGCTCCCTGTCACTGAGACTGCGATGGGAGTGTGTACTGACCCGGGACAGTCTGCTCCCCGTCACTGAGACTGCGATGGGAGTGTGCACTGACCCGGGACAGGCTGCTCCCTGTCACTGAGACTGCGATGGGAGTGTGCACTGACCCGGGACAGGCTGCTCCCTGTCACTGAGACTGCGATGGGAGTGTGCACTGACCCGGGACAGGCTGCTCCCTGTCACTGAGACTGCGATGGGAGTGTGCACTGACCCGGGACAGGCTGCTCCCTGTCACTGAGACTGCGATGGGAGTGTGCACTGACCCGGGACAGGCTGCTCCCTGTCACTGAGACTGCGATGGGAGTGTGCACTGACCCGGGACAGGCTGCTCCCTGTCACTGAGACTGCGATGGGAGTGTCTACTGACCTGGGACAGGCTGCTCCCTGTCACTGAGACTGCGATGGGAGTGTCTACTGACCCGGGACACGCTGCTCCTGGTTATTTTCTGCATGTTCCTGGATTCTCACTGTCAGACTAGCGAGATATTCCCACATCAGGATTGTGAGTGTTTTGCTGGTGAACATTCAATGGTTCACGTTTCTCTCTGTCTGCTGGTTGTGTTCCTCTGGCTGGTGGAGTCTGCATGTGACATGAGGAGTGCATCTAGTTGATAGTCCATGCTCCTGTTACTGAGTGTTGGGGGTGGAGGGAGGGGGTGTGTACTGACCCTGGATGGTGTCGATCTTTTTGGGTGTTGTTGGAGCTGCCCCCATCCTGTGGTAAGGGGGGAGTGTTCCCTCACCGTCCTGACTTTGCCCTGCCGATGGTGGGCAGGCTGTGGGGATGCTGGAGATGAGTTCCCCGCTGCCGTATACCCAGCCTCGCACCTTTATTTCGCTGGAATATATTCTGTTGCATGTTAACTGCCAGAATGTTGATAGTGGGGGTTTTCATTGAAGGGAGCACCAATGACATTGAAAGGAAATGGTTAAATTGTCTCTTTCTTAAAAATTTATTCATGCAATGTAGACACCATGAGCTGGACCACCGTGTCTCCCTTCCCTCGTTCCCTGGAGCAGGATAATGAGCTCTCTTGTTGACTCGTTGCAGTGTTTTGAGATGGTCCTTCCCCAGCACTGGTGTGGCAGGCATGGTAATTAGCAGCCTGACCCCAGAAATTGTCCAGATCTTGCTACACGTGGACACGAACTGTTTCAGTATCTCAGAATAGACTGGTGATGATAGCAACAACCAAACGTCCTTTATGAATATTCTCTCACTACCAACTAACTTCAAACTGGAGCTAACTGTGTGTTGGGAGGATCACTGTCAGCACTGGAATGGTTTCTGGCTGAATCTACAAACAAAGAACACAATAGGCCACTCAGCCCGTCAAGCTTGCCCTGCTGGGGACACGGGTTCAAATCCCACCTCGGCGACTGGTCGAGGTTTAAACTGGTGTATAATAAAGGTCAGGAATTACAAAGCTCATCTCAGTAATGGTGACCGTGGACAACTCCATCCTGGAAGGAAGGCTGCTCTCACAGACTGCATTCCCACAGCAATGATGATGACTCTTTACTGCCCCCACCCCCACCCTGGGTAATGAGGGATGGTTAAGAAATGCTGACCGAGCCAGTGATGGGCAATAGTCTGGTTAGTAACCCCCACATTCTGTGAATGAAAAAGCCCCCTGAATTGCCCTGTGAAATGGCTAGTTCAGAAGCTAAGTTTAAGGGTAATTATGGACGGGCAGTCGAAGCTGTGTGTAAAAGGAAATGTACAGGTTGTAAACTCTGTGTGCTGAACAGAAAAGCATGTTTATGTTACTCAAGGACGGGAACCTTTGACTGACACAGCCCCTGGATTTCACATCCTGTGACGTGCTTTTGATTTGATTTATTGTCACATGTACCTAAATACAGTGAAAAGGCTTGTTTTGCGAGCAGTACAGACTGACCATAGGGTGCTTAGACAGAGTGAGGCAGACAGGCTGCACAGGAGGTACACAAGATCCATATTCAATTTGAAATGGGAGATAACTGATCAGCAATCTACAAACAGCTGGGACCAAGGGGTGATCGAGCCTGTGGGTCGGTGTGTCTAAGCTTTCGTATCTTCTGTCTGACAGAAGAGATTGTAAGTGAGGGTGAGAGGCTGCCTTCCTGGGACAGTCAATGGTTTGGGGGCAGGTTGGACTGGGCTGTGTTCATATCTCTCTGTGTAGTTTCTCACAGTCCTGGGGACAGAGCAGTTGCCATACCAGGCTGTGGTGTACCCGCAGAGAATGCTTTCTATGGTGAGGCTCCCTAATGGACATGCCAAAGTTCCTTAGCCTCGTGAGGCAGCAGAGGTGTTGTGTCTGCCTTCCTGACTGTCCCACCAAGATGGGTATTCCCGTGGATTATATCCGGAGACTGGAAGGTTTTAGGGAGAAGGAGGAAATTACTGCAGCTACCGGGAATCTGTACAAAAAGTGCTGGAGATTACATCGAGCTACGCAGCATCCATGGAGACAGAGAGAGAGAGAGAGCAAGCTAACATTTCCATCATCACATCTGCGCCAGCAGGTTTTTTTGTTTTGAGTAAGGTATCAGGAATATTGATTGAGGGATTAATATGGGTCAGTCAAGCTGGGCGTAATGTATTGTCCTCCTTTGAAAGTGGAGTAGCAGAAAGCACAAGGGACTGTCAGAGAATACAGGAGGACAGAGATAGACTGGAGAGTCAGGTTAAAATTGTACAAGTCATTGGTTCAGCCGCGTTTAGAATACTGTGTACAGTTCTGGTCGCCACATTACCAAAAGGATGTGGATTCTTTGGAGATGGTGCAGAGAAGGTTTGCGAGGATGGTGCCTGATATGGAAGGTGCTAGCTATGAAGAGAGGTTGAGTAGATTAGGATTGTTTTCATTAAAAAAAAGGAGATTGAAGGGGGACCTGATTGAGGTTTACAAAATCATGAAGGGTATGGGCAGGGTGGATAGAGACAAGTATTTTCCCAGGGTGAAGAATTCAATAACGAGAGGTCATGCTTTCAAGGTTAAGAGGTGGAAGGTTTAAGTGAGAGACACGCAGCAAGTACTTCACACACACACACAGAGGGCGGTGGGTGTTTGGAACACGTTGGCATCCGAGGTGGTAGAGGCAGGCACAGTAGATTCATTTAAGAGGTGTCTGGGCAGATACATGAGTCGGTGGGGAGCAGAGGGATACAGATGCTGAGGAATCGACCGACAGGTTTGGACAGCGGATTTGGATCGGCTCAGGCTTGGAAGGCTGAAGGGCCTGGTTCTGGGCTCGAAATTTCTTTGAATTAGTGGCATGTGACCTCATATATTCCTCCCCCCCCCCCCCAAGGGGGGGGGGGGGGGGGGGGGGGGGGGGGAAGTTAGGCACTGTCTGAAATCCTCCCTGAAAGAAGGCTACCTCTCCCAAAATCATCCCAACGAAGCTAGGTCCAGCCAAACTGAATGTTGTGCCATGCCCTACGGTATAGGACCCAAGCTGCTGTGTAAACACAGCTCTCAGGTTCCAGCGTGTCACCCAATAAACCCACAACCTCTGATCACATCAACCCTGCAGCCTTTTCAAACCAGCCGACGGTGGAAACCATTGAAGGGAGCAGTGAGTTATTCACAGGAATCGTTTAGGAATTTATTAACTGTAGTCATTTTTGGAACGAGCCACCCAGGGTCTCCAGTTCCTGGTGGATTAGGGTGTATTCCCGTGATCAGAAGACACAATCCACAGGCTCCTTCACTTTCCCCTCGTTCACAGCAGGACTGATGGGATTGTGCTCCAACAGCCAATCAGCCAACCAGGTCTGGAACAGGAGACAAACCCAGCAGGTCTCATCATACACAGCTTCAATTCCTGCACCAGGGAGATCACACCGTCTCCATCTCCTTCCTCGTTACCATCTGCTCTCCCCCCTCCACCCCCCTGCCCCATCTGAACCAAACCCCTCACTCCCCAGAACCTCACCCCTCACTCCCCATCACCTGGAACCCCCTTGCTCCTTGAAGTGACCTACATGGGGCCAGGGAGATGGGGCTACTCCAGACTGAGGGAGGGTCCGGGGGATGGGGATACTGAGGGAGGGTCCGGGGGGGATGGGGATGCTGGGTGAGGGTCTGCGGGAGGGATACTGAGGGAGGGTCCGGGGGAGGGGGAGGGGAATGGGGATACTGAGTGAGGGTCTGGAGGGGTGATGGGGTTGCTGGGTGAGGGTCTGCGGGAGGGATACTGAGGGAGGGTCCGGGGGAGGGGGAGGGGAATGGGGATACTGAGTGAGGGTCTGGAGGGGTGATGGGGTTGCTGGGTGAGGGTCCGGGGCAGGGGGGAGGTGTGGTTGGGGATGGGGTTACTGAGTGAGGGTCTGGGGGGGATGGGGACACTGAGTGAGGGTCTGTGGGAGGGATACTGAGGGAGGGTCCGGGGGAGGGTGGGGAATGGGGATACTGAGTGAGGGTCTGTAGGAGGGAGATACTGAGTGAGGGTCTGGAGGGGTGATGGGGTTGCTGGGTGAGGGTGAGGGTGAGGGTCCGGGGCAGGGGGGAGGTGTGGTTGGGGATGGGGATACTGAGTGAGGGTCTGTGGGGGATGGGGAGACTGAGGGAGGGTCCGGGGGGTGGGGAGACTGAGGGAGGGTCCGGGGGAGATGGGGATACTGGGTGAGGGTCCGGGGCGGGTGGGGGAGGTGTGGTTGGGGATGGGGATACTGAGTGAGGGTCTGTGGGAGGGGGATACTAAGTGAGGGTCCGCGAGCAGTGTGGGGATGGGCTGGTTTCTGTTCTCTAGTCTGGGGATTGGTTTCTGCTTTCATCATTGGAGATGGCCATTTGGCCCCATTCTGGTACTTGGACGGTGCTGTCCAGTTGGCTCTTGGACGGCGCTGTCCAGTTGGCTCTTGGACGGCGCTGTCCAGTTGGCCCTAGGACGGTGCTGTCCAGTTGGCTCTCGGACAGTGCTGTCCAGTTGGCTCTTGGACGGTGCAGTCCAATTGGCTCTCGGACGGTGCAGTCCAATTGGCCCTAGGACGGTGCAGTCCAATTGGCCCTAGGACGGTGCTGTCCAGTTGGCTCTCGGACGGTGCAGTCCAATTGGCTCTCGGACGGTGCTGTCCAATTGGCCCTAGGACGGTGCTATCCAGTTGGCCCTAGGACGGTGCTGTCCAGTTGGCTCTGGGACGGTGCTGTCCAGTTGGCCCTAGGACGGTGCTGTCCAGTTGGCTCTCGGACGGTGCTGTCCAGTTGGTTCCCTTGGCCCAGCATTTGCCCAGCTCTGTGAAGGTCTTTGAAGGTTCCTGCAGGGTGTCCCAAGGGAACATGATAACCCAGGGTGGACTGGAAGGAGAGGGACACTTTCTCTCAGAGCAGAGAAGGTGAATGGGAAGGTTCGGACTGAGATCTTTACAAAAGGAATAAAGAGTTGCCATTGGCTGAAGACTTGGCAATCTGAGACTATCGCTTTAAATCCAGGGGCAATGGGCCCTGAATGGGAGATGAGGGGATTTTGGTTTTTGGTTGGAGAGTTAGCTCAGTTAGCTGGAAGGCTGCTGCCTACAGCCAGTGGTTCAATTCCCGCACCAAGAAGATCTCACCTTGTCCATCTCGTTCCTGGCCTGCCCACCAGTCGCCTCTCTCTCTCTCTCTCTCTCTCTCTCTCTGTCTCTCTGGGGCTATCTATGGTGCCTGTACATTTATCGGGGTGGAGGTGGGTCGTGGGATTTATTCTCGGCAGTTCTTAAAGGTGCAAGGGCACAAATGGCCTCCTCCTACACACCCTCCCTCTTCCCCACCCACATTATCCCCCTCCCTCTCCCCCACTCACATTATCCCCAACTCCACTACCCACCCACATCATCCGCACTTCCCGTCTCTCTGGCCCCGCCCACATTAACCACACTCCCATTCCTCTCCCCACCCCCATTATCCCCCTCCCTCTCTTCCCCCTCCCTCTCCCCACCCCATTATCCCCCTCCCTCCCCCCCCCCCCCCTCCCTCCCCCCCCCATTATCCCCCTCCCTCTCTTCCCCCTCCCTCTCCCCACCCCATTATCCCCCTCCCTCTCCCCCCCCATTATCCCCCTCCCTCCCCCCCCCATTATCCCCCTCCCTCTCCCCACCCCCATTATCCCCCTCCCTCCCCCCCCCATTATCCCCCTCCCTCTCCCCACCCCCATTATCCCCCTCCCTCCCCCCCCCCCATTATCCCCATGCCTCTTTCTCTGCCCCTCCCCCCGAACTCCTCATACTCACAACAGGCTCGGAGGGTTTCTGCTTGCACATCTCGGTCAGACCGCTCAGCAGGGTGGGGTTGACGTACTTGCTGAGGTAATCGACAGCAGCCTGGTCAGCGGGGAACGGCTCGATGGTGACTGGTGGGGGGGAGGGGAAACAGAGGCCGGTCACACACTAACGGGAAACGCCATGGCTCCAGCACCGTATTCCATCACAATCCAAGACAACACTTTCCCAGCTGGTCACATTCCCCCGCGGAACAGCTCCATGCCTGGTGTGCGGCCTGACACCTTACACCCTACTTCACCCCCCTTTATTTCACACCTTTGGTTAACAGTGGATCCAGATGGAGGGATCCGATAGGGACCAGGACAAATCAGGATCTGAGCTAACAGTTTATTTGCTGAGTCTATGAGAAGAGGCAGAAACATCTCAGTAGGTGCCTTTACTGGTCAGAGTATTGAGTACAGGAGTTGGGAGGTCATGTTGCGGCTGTACAGGACATTGGTTAGGCCACTGTTGGAATATTGCGTGCAATTCTGGTCTCCTTCCTATCAGAAAGATGTTGTGAAACTTGAAAGGGTTCAGAGAAGATATACAAGGATGTTGGAGGGTTTGAGCTATAGGAAGAGGTTTAACAGGCTGGTGCTGTTTTCCCTGGAGCGTCAGAGCTGAGGGGTGACCTTATAGAGGTTTACAAAATTATGAGGGACGTGGATAGGATAAATAGACAAAGTCTTTGCCCTGGGGTGGGGGAGTCCAGAACGAGAGGGCATAGGTTTAGGGTGAGAGGGGAAAGATATAAAAGAGACCTAAGGGGCAACTTTTTCACCCAGAGGGTGGTACGTGTATGGAATGAGCTGCCAGAGGAAGTGGTGGAGGCTGGTACAATTACAACATTTAAGAAACATTTGGATGGGTATATGAATAGGAAGGGTTTGGAGGGATATGGGCCGGGTGCTGGCAGGTGGGACTAGATTGGGTTGGGATATCTGGGTCAGCATGGACGGGTTGGACATCCCCAGAACTGTATGCTCTCTCTCAAAGACCTTACAAGCGAAGGAGGAAGGAAACCAGGATTCCTGCTCCCAATCCACTGGCTCCTCCCATCTGCTTCAGGAATGCACCTTGAAGAGGAATTCCCCTTCAGGTGGATTGAACCTTGACCCCTGTCCCCAGGGCTGGACCCCGTACCCAGGGCTCGAACCTGACCCCTGACCCCAGGGCTGGACCCCGTACCCAGGGCTCGAACCTGACCCCTGACCCCAGGGCTTGATCCAGTCCCCATGCTGGACCCTGACCCCTGACCTCAGGGCTGGACCCTGATCCATGACCTCAGGCCTGGACCCTGACCCCAGGACTGAACACTGACCCATGACCCCAGGCCTGGACCCAGACCCCTGACCCCAGGACTGAACACTGATCCATGACCCCAGGCCTGGACCCTGACCCATGACCCCAGGGCTGGACGCTGACCCCTGACCCCAGGCTAAACCCTGACCCCTGAGCCCACAGCCAGACCCTGCCACCCGACCCCTGTCCCCAAGGCTGAACGCTGACCCCAGGCCTGGACCCTGACCTCTGACCCCAGGGATGCACACTCACCCAAGGACCAGATCCTGACCCCTGGGCCAAAACCCTGACCCCTGAGCCCAGAGCCGGATCCTCCCCCCAGGGCTGGACCCTGACCCCTGTCCCCAAGGCTGAACCTTAACCCCAGGTCTGGACCCTGACCTCTGACCCCAGGGCTGCACCCTGACCCGACTCCAGGGCTGGATGCTAACCCCTGACTCCAGGACCGGACCCTGACCCCTTGCCCCAGGGCTAAACCCTGACCCCTGTCCCCAAGCCTGCACCTTGACCCTAACCCCAAGGCTGGATCCTGACCCCTGACCCCAGGACCAGACCCTGATCCCGACCCCAGGGCTGAGGGGTGGGGGGGGTGGGGGGGAGGCTGGATGGACCCTGAATCCCGGGCGTGGGGCTGGAATGGACCCTGACCCCTGGGGGGCGAATGGATCCTGTCCCCGAGGGGCAGGGCAGGACATAGCCTGACCCGGGCAGGGGGGTGGTGGGGTGTGGTGGTCCCTCCCAAGGTACTGTTTTCCCAGCTCACGTGACCAGCTTTCCAAGGCTGGACAAAGACAGATGCCAGCAGCATCGTCATGAATAACTGGGATAGTCTCATTGAAGGGTTTAGTGGTTTCTAACTGGATGAACAGACTTGAGTGGGTCTGAACAGCCAACTCCTGCTGTTCCTGTGATATCAGACTGAATGGCCTCCTGCTGTTCCCTGTGACAGGACCATGGGGCTGAATGGCCTCCTGCTGTTCCCCATGACAGGACCGTGGGGCTGAATGGCCTCCTGCTGTTCCCCGTGGGGCTGAATGGCCTCCTGCTGTTCCCTGTGATAGGTCTGTGGGGCTGAATGGCCTCCTGCTGTTCCCTGTGACAAGTCCGTGGGGCTGAATGGCCTCCTGCTGTTCCCCGTGGCAGGACCGTGGGGCTGAATGGCCTCCTGCTGTTCCCTATGATAGGTCAGTGGGGCTGAATGGTCTCCTGCTGTTCCCTGTGACAGGTCTGTGGGGCTGAATGGCCTCCTGCTGTTCCCTGTGATAGGTCCGTGGGGCTGAATGGCCTCCTGCTGTTTCCTGTGATAGGACTGTGGGGCTGAATGGCCTCCTGCTGTTTCCTGTGATAGGACTGTGGGGCTGAATGGCCTCCTGCTGTTCCCTGTGATAGGTCCGTGGGGCTGAATGGCCTCCTGCTGTTCCCGGTGGCAGGACCGTGGGGCTGAATGGCCTCCTGCTGTTCCCCGTGGGGCTGAATGGCCTCCTCCTGTTCCCTGTGCCAGGTCTGTGAACACAGGTGTCAGCCTGTATTTTGGGAATGGGATCAGGAAGGATACAGGGAGAGTTGTCCCGGGACTAACAGGGAAATAAAGAATCAATTAGCTTGGACGGGACTCACCTCTTGGGAACATGAAGTTAATCTCCCTCTCTGCTGTGTTGAAACAACTGCTGCCGTGCAGGGCATTCTTAATCTTATCTGTTCCATAGATTGCCCTTAAACTGGAAGCAATCATTTATTCATAAAAGAGTCAGATTAATCAAAATAATCCAGATACTGTCCTTCTCCTAAACACCCCAACCCTGCCAAATACTGTCCCCCTCCGAAATACTCCAACCTTGCCAAATAGTGTCCTCCTCCTAAATACTCCAATCCTGCCAAATACTGTCCCCCTCCGAAATACTCCAATCCTGCCAAATACTGTCCCCCTCCTAAATACTCCAATCCTGTCAAATACTGCCCCTCTCCTAAACACTCCCAACCCTGCCAAATACTGTCCCCCTCCGAAATACTCCATCCCTGCCAAATACTGTCCCCCTCCAAAATACTCAATCCCTGCCAAATACTGTCCCCCTCCAAAATACTCCAACCCTGCCAAATACTGTCCCCCTCCTAAATACTCCAACCTTGCCAAATACTGTCCCCTCTGAAATACTCCAATCCTGCCAAATACTGTCCCCCTCCTAAATACTCTAACCTTGCCAAATAGTGTCCTCCTCCTAAATACTCCAATCCTGCCAAATACTGTCCCCCTCCTAAATACTCCAATCCTGTCAAATACTGCCCCTCTCCTAAACACTCCCAACCCTGCCAAATACTGTCCCCCTCCGAAATACTCCATCCCTGCCAAATACTGTCCCCCTCCGAAATACTCCAACCTTGCCAAATAGTGTCCTCCTCCTAAATACTCCAATCCTGCCAAATACTGTCCCCCTCCGAAATACTCCAATCCTGCCAAATACTGTCCCCCTCCTAAATACTCCAATCCTGTCAAATACTGCCCCTCTCCTAAACACTCCCAACCCTGCCAAATACTGTCCCCCTCCGAAATACTCCATCCCTGCCAAATACTGTCCCCCTCCGAAATACTCAATCCCTGCCAAATACTGTCCCCCTCCAAAATACTCCAACCCTGCCAAATACTGTCCCCCTCCTAAATACTCCAACCTTGCCAAATACTGTCCCCTCTGAAATACTCCAATCCTGCCAAATACTGTCCCCCTCCTAAA